>NW_009696073.1:57543-65514 GCF_000703405.1 Apaloderma vittatum
AAGGCAGAGGTAAAATGAGCAGGTAGAGACATAGTGAGACCCCACACCTGGAGCTTCAAGCTCGAGTTATTTGGGGTAAGAACACAAAGGAACTTTTCACAGGATAACAGCCCTCATATTACTACATCTAATGATTTTCTGGCTTCTCCATCTCTGCTGGATTTCTCTTGGCAAGATTTACTCAGTTCGAGCAAAAGTTATGCAGGAATTACCAGGTGAAATGTTACCCCCTGTGATACAGTGCTGTCATACTCACTGATCATAATGTTCTCTTCTGGCTTTACAAATCTCTCAACCTAAGAAATGCATGACTGAAGGGCAGCTACTGCATTCTGAAGTGGAGAAACTATCTGGGTCATATCTTGGGGAGAGAGACTGTGTTATGCTGGGGAGATGGGCAGAGGTGAGAACTGACCTTTGGCTTCTTCGCAGTGACAGGAATTGCAAATACGTGTTCTTTGCAAAAACACATCTTTTCCTGCCAGTCCTGGGAAACCTTGCTTCTACAGAGGTTTGCTATAGACTGTACCTGACTCGCTCCGCACTAGGCTTTGAGGGGGGGCACGTAGTGGGAGCAGGCATTATTGCAACGGAGCGTATGCAGGGGTTATAGTGGAGGAAGCCTATTTGGGTGGCTGCTAAGTGAGCTGGCCAGTTTCTACCCTACTGAACTAACATTTCAGACCAATATTACCCATATTTAGCACTATGGCATCCCCTACTGGCAATGCTCCTCATAATACAGCCCAGGATACCATTTACCTTCTTAGATGTAAGGGTGTGTTGCCATTGAACAGGCTTATGTTCAACTTGGTGTCCACCAGGACCCCCAGAGCCTTTTCTCCCAAGCTGCTTTCCAGTCAGTCAGTCCCCAGCATACACTGGGGCGTGGAGATGTTCCTCTTTGGGTGCAGGGCTTTGTGCTTGCCTTTGTTGAGCTGCATGAAGTTCGTGTTGGCCCATTTCTCCAGTCTATCAAGGTCCCTCTGGATGGCAGCACAGCCCTCCGGTGCATCAACCACTCCTCTCAGTTTTGTACTGCAGACTCACTTACCAGTTAGCTACTGCAGTAGCCAAGCTGCTGGTGGATGTTCTGCCACGTGAAACATCTATGAAGCTTTTCGCCGATGCAAGGAAGGCATCGTGCCCAGGCAGCCTGAACTCTGCAGGGCTGTGAACTGAATGTTGTGTTTGGGACACCTCTACAGAGCAAGTTTGTGTCACAGCTGCCCCCTTCACATACACTGGTAATAGGCAAGCAGTGGGCCAGGGAACTGGTATCTAGGAGAGGACTAGTGGTTCCTGCACTTCATTCTTGTCTGAGCTCCTTCACCCTCATGTCTCCTTAAGCCACGTACACCCCTCCCTAGTGCAAAGCTACACTAGAATACCATTGCTTGATCTGTCCCACCTGTAGTTATGTCTACACCTTGCAGCTGATTTCAGTGCGAACATCAGCAGGTTAACGTGGAAACGTGTGGACTATTGAATCATGCAGAGGTGTAGCTCAGACCCTAAGATTCATTGCTTATAGCACAGTGATAAACTCAAGGTGATAATCTCTGCTTCTTAGCAAAACCATGTGCTCAGAGGTAGGGCTGTGCTCTTCTGGAAACTAGAGGGGGGTCATTGTTTGCTCTGGCATTTCTGCTCTGTCCATCGTGGTGTGATGTAGATGCACTCTTAGATTCTTTTCAGACTCACTAAAGCATGGCAGTTCCCGGAAACTGAGCAGGGAGTTGTATTCTCAGCAACCTGGAAAATTAAGGCTGTTATATTGTCACATCAACAACTGGACAGGCATTTTTACAGGCAAATAATAACAGATAAGGTGGAGAGATTGAAAGGTGTAACCAATAAAAAGAACAAAGCAACAGGGATGGAATATTGTTTCAGTGCAGATTAATTGCAAAGCAGTTACAGATTAAAGCACAAGTCAAGTCAGATAGGCAAAAGAGAGCTTGATAGACAAGGAATAAAATGCAAGGTACAGGAACAAATGCAATTTCAACAGGAAGTTTTATGAGGAGTTATTGCCCTGAGGTAAAGAATCCGAGGCTGGAAGAAATAGCCAATAAAGCAGAAAGAGAGTAGTTTATTATTTGAAGAGGTTAAGGTTTAGGAGCAACATCTGTGACGATCCTCTAATATCAGCGGAGATCTGAGTGCCATTATTCCCCTGGATAACCTTGAGACACCTCTGGGGCTTCTCCAGCCTATAGAATGATACCAGCCTGCCCTGTTCATGGAATGATTGTGGGCCCTTCTCCATAATTCAACAGCAGAGGACAGCAAGAAACTCAAAGGTAGAAAATGTGAACCTGGAGGCTGAATGAATTTGATGAATACTTAACTTGTGAAATTATTGCCCTGGGCTGTCATAGAGCCCACCCTATTGAGACAATTTCCTGAAAAAATAGTCATGAGGAGAAAGGCTACATTGTGTTGACAGGTTGACATTATGGCTGAGCCAGTCTGGACCGTTGAGCTGGTGTAGGCAGCGAGTACCTGTTTTTTTCAGCTGCTGGCATGTGATGCAGCTGTCATCTCTTCAGTGTAGGTAGCAGCTCCTGCAGTATTCACAGGTAATGTTCCTGTCATTGAGGCTACTTGACAAGTCCTGCTATAAGACTGTCATATTAAGTTGGCATAACTTTTCCAAACATTAATAGTTAAGAGAGAAGCTTTCTTGGATAGACAGCTAAGGAGGATGAGTTTGGTGATTTTTGTCTTCCTCAGCTTGTCTCTCGACCATGCCCTGATCAGGCATGGGTATATGATAGCAGTCTTGTTTTGGGGTCCCCTGGGGGCAGCCAAGGCCAGTTGCCTCCAGCTCTTGACATGTTAATGATGTCTTAATTTTCCTCATTGCTGCAAAGGGTCCTGGCACATGGTTACAGAAGTCATGTGTGAAGGATTTGTGTTTCCAGGGAAGGAGTAGTTTGATGTTTTTCCCTCCTGGTGACTAATGCAGAAGATGAAACCTTTCACATATATTAATGCTTGATCCAAAACCCACTCAAATAATGGTAGTTCAATCATAGAATAATAGAATGGCCTAGGTTGGAAGGGACCTTAGAGATCATTTAATTGAACCTCCCTGTCATGGGCAGGGACGCCACGTCTCAACTAGACCAGGCCACACATGGGGACTTGTAAAAAGCATTTTATGGAAGGTGCTTGAAAACCTCCTAAAGATTGCTAATGCCTTGTGGACTTCATGCTGCCGTATAATAGATGACGGGCTCTGGAGCACTTACCCAAGAACTCCATCACTTCATGTGTTATTGGTTACCTTATGTACAGAAGAGCCTTCCAAAAAAGAAAAAATATCCCATTTATACCTTGTAGGTTTGTTAACCTGTCCAGGTAATATAAGGAAAACCATCCTGACTATGATTCTGGAGGGAGGTGAAATAGTTTCTACTATAAACTTCACTGAATGAACATAAGAACATAGGAATAACCATACAAGGTCTGATCAAAAGTTATCCAAGCCTGTGTCTGGCACAGCCAATATAAAGGTTGCATAATGAAAATGTAGAACAAAAGAACAAGCAGAAATATACCTTCTTCACTGCCATCATGCTATGGTTTCCTTATATGTATACTTGTCTTCTGGTGGTTTATTCTCTTACCTTCAGAAACACAGATCATGGTGCTGAAGTCAGTAGCCGTACTCTACATTTCAATGAAAACGTCTAGTGCTCTCATCAGGCTGGGGTCAGTAATGCAAGTCATCCCTAGGCAGACTGGTCACACTAATAAAAAACCCATTCTGCAGGAAGAGTCCAGGCCTGGAGGTCTTCAGTGATTAGATTTAGATACAGTTAAAAACTAGATAGAACTGACTGGCTCTCTGGGAATTGAGGTACTGATTTGACATTCTGTGAGAGTAAAGATAGTCCTGTTTGACCTACCAGGGATTATATTTCACTATTTGATAGTGAATTTCCTCAAATAGCTGTCAAAGATACACATTGGTGTTTTTGTAAAAATCAGAAGCCATGATGATATAACAAAGCAAATGAAATTTTTGCCGGTATATGCTTGAGGTTTAGCTAATCAGTTCATTAAAGCCAAGAGCATTTATTCTTCTCATTACTGACTTTAGACATATCATAACATTAAATATAATAAAACTTGCTAGAAATTGTACTGGTCGTGTATGGTCAGATTATTTGTGGGAATGATTGCTACATGGACTAGAATTACATTACCTTGGGTTATTGGATTACATATCATGTCCTGCTGAATTTTAATATAATTTTGTTTAAATGCAAATGCTAAAATAAATGATAGCTTTTGCTTTAGGGCAGTGGATTAGTTATTCAAGATGATCTTACTATTAACTGTGCAGGGAAGATAAATTGGTTACAGGAAAAACTTGACATCTTATCAATTTTTTTCTATATAGAGGCATTAGTGGAAAAAAATGCTTGTTGCAGCACTTTCCTTTTAGTTCCTTAATCATGTGTTAAGTAAGTCTGTACTAGGAGTTTAATACAGAATTTATACAGAATTTTAAAATGCTTGGACCTAATGAAACCTTGCTGGACAGTGGTACTGCAGCAGCACCAAGACAATCTATCTTACAGCAGGTAAAGCTCAAACAAGTCAGGTAGGTGTAACTCCTCCCCAAAACCAAATTTACCAAAGCATATATGGTATGTGATGGCACTAAAACTGGGTGCCAGGGGTTGACAAGAGACAAGTAAGTACTGTGTCCTCCTGGGAGGGAGAGACACACAGTTGTGCGCCTGCCCCAGAGAACGGCAACATTTTAGAACTCTACACAACTTTTGAGACAGCACATTGAGATCATAAAATGAGACAGAGACAAATGAAATGAGAGGCAATATAGAGAAGAAAAACCTGGCACACACTCTGGATTCAGTGGAAGGACCAAGCAGATAAGGAGTAGTAGGAAGGGGTGAGAGTGAGACCATGGATGTTGTGGCGGGGAGCCATAGGACGGGAAGGCATTGCCTCTGCTCTGCCTCAGCTGGTGTGCCTTCAATTTTCTGGTCTCCCTGGGCAGGTCATAACTGGAACATGCTGATGGACTGGATAGAATTCAAGCACAGATAATAGTAAGGGCTGTACTGTGGGATTTATGAGGAAAAGTTAAGCACCAAATGTGTGCAGTTTGTTTCCATGACAGCCTGACATTAGAGCAGTGTAAATACAGAGGAAAAGGAAGAGGCGTTATTTAACATAATAGAAGGATGCTGTGAGCAAGGGCTTTCCCTGGTCCTTACTTCAAGGAAGTCTGCACATTAAAGAAGACTAAACTCAACCTTTCCTGTGTGCTCGGCTGCTGCTGAGATCCCCCCCTTCCTCAACTTCTCAGCCTGTGCCCTATCCCTCTTCCCTAGAGGGAAACCACTCTCAGTTACATCCAGGTGGGATGAAGAGGGGCTTTCTTTCATGGGAGTCAGCAAATCTCCCTTCCTATTTCTCCGGAGGCTCAGTATAAATCCCCTTAGGCACCATTATACTGTACACAACCCCTACTGTCCTGTAGCCCCTAGCTCAGGTTATGTTGGAGTTGTAGCTATTGAGGTTGTTCTCTTCAATTACCTGAAAGCTCTAATCCAACACTGGGGCAATGGCATATAAATACCTGTCCCCAGAGGAACTACTTAGCCAGTGAAATGGGTCACAAAGTTACCAAACCTCATGGAAAGCTTTGGAGCCCATCAGGTAGAAAGAAAAACCTGAATAGAGAGGCTGTGCCTCCTCTCCCTGTCTGCAACTCTTTTTCCAAACCTTGCCATCTCCTTGCTCAAGGGTAGCAGCTGCCTGAAAGCTCCTATAGCTCCGAACAAGGCAACAGGTGCTTAGCTATCAGGAAAGCATCCAGAAGTAGTAATTTCCCATTATTTTTTAGATTGCATTTTAATTATTGACAGGCAGACAGCCAGCATTCAACGGTGATGACTGCTGAGAGCCCAAAGGCATTCTGTAGTAGGGGGTTAAATTTTGTTGATGGTCTGAGTTTCTGCCAAACTCACTGCTGCATATCATGAGTGACACTAACTAGACTTGGAGGCTACTTCAGTTAAGTGCTTTCACTTTATTTACATGAACCATTTCACATACTGCCACTCAGAAAATATAGAAGAGCACAGAGAAGAAACAAGAATGGGTGAGTAGCTCTGGATGGCTGACAAATTTTTTTCCCTGTGCTGTGGAGTTATTTTTCTGCAGTTGGAGAATTAAGTAGCTCTTTCATTGTCAGAGTTACTTAAGAAAAGTCCCTCTTTCTACTGCTACCTGCCTTTCTGCCTCCTGTTCCAGAATTTTACTAGAGAGTTTGGAAATTTTTGCACATGAGGGTTGTTACGATTTTTGAGTCCCTTTCTTAAGTGCTAATGTGCATGTTTTATTTTTACTTAGTGCTCCAGCTTGAGCAGTCACACAGACAGTTCAGGTTCATTATTTCCCTCAACAAAGTCTCTTGTGACCCTCAGCTTCCTTCCTGGTTACCAAATCCATCTTCCTCTACCCCTACCCCTTATTTTCCTTAGGGTTGCAGCTCCTCACATCTATATTTCACTGTTGCCCTTCCCCTGGTTTATTAAATTCAGAGATCCAGCTACCTATTTCAAATTAATTTTCATCCTTCCATTCCCCACTTCTGGTTAATGATATTTCTTGCCCCACTTAGGGCCTTCTATCAAACCCTTATGTTATCCACCCTTCTCCAAACTCTTGGTAAACTCATGTGGTTCTTGTGAGTGATAAGGTCAGCTTTAAAGATCTTCACTATAGATATTCAAAGTTTTGGTACCTGTTAGTCCTACTCTCGCCCCACAAGTATGAGGTCTGCACTTCTCATCTTGTCAGTCACATGTGAAAGGGTGACATTCTTGTTCTCCCTGTGGGATTTGTCCATGACCATCCTGAGAGTGACCTGTAGGGAATGTAAGTTTAATGTATACCTCTTGCTCAGGACACCAGGAAAGAGGTGGAAGCTCTGCCGAGATAAGCTAACATAGAACACTCATGGGGTTACGTAGTGTTAATAAAAACAGCTATTAATGCTTGAACTCTGGTGAGGTTAGTTTGTTTACTTTTAATTTATTTTCTTATTGCACTTCTTGTATAAATAAAAGTGCAATGCATGTTGTTAGTGATCTTGTTTTGTATTAGATTAGGTAAACCAGGAGAGCACATTGTATAAAGAACTTAATCAAGTAATAGGCTTAGTACTAACATACTGGGCAAATACAAAAAGAAATACTCAGAAGGCTCAATGCTTTGTGTTTAGCACACTACCTTACTTAGTTCTTTAGGTAAGGAAAACTTGTTTAATATGATAAAATATTTTCGCATATTCCTCAGCTCAGTCAGGGATAGGGATCAAATGGTTACCTCTTGTTCTGCCTCTTCCTCCTATTCTTGTGATGACCTGCTTCATCCTCCTTTACTAAACGAGCTGACTTCGACGTCCATTTCTTCTCATGTACAGGGGTGACTGATACTGGCACTGGCTGATTCTCTGCTTCGGCTGCATTACCCATCTTATCCTTGGCGTTGTCTCTAGGCATATCAAGGATAAGAAGGTTATTAGGAGCAGTCAGCATGGCTTTGCTAAGGGGAAGTCATGCTTGACCAACCTGATAGCCTTTTCTGAAGACATAAGCAGGTGGATGGATGGTGGCCATGCAGTGGATGTGGTCTATCTGGATATCAGCAAGGCATTTGACACCGTCTCCTGCAGCATCCTCATAGGTAAACTGAGGCAGTGTGGTCTGGATGACCAAGTAGTGAGGTGGGTCGCTAATTGGTTGAAGGGAAGAAGTCAGAGAATTGTAGTCAATGGGGCAGAGTCTAGCTGGAGGCTCGTGTCTAGTGGGGTCCCTCAGGGGTCAGTGCTGGGACCAGTGCTTTTCAATATATTCATCAATGAGCGGGATGAGGGACTAGAGAGGGCTGTCAGCAAGTTTGCTGACGACACAAAAC
>NW_009696074.1:0-863 GCF_000703405.1 Apaloderma vittatum
GCAAGATAACACAGGATGGGGAATCCCCTCAAAGGGTACTGGAACTATGTTAACATCCCAAGTAACACCTCCCTTGTCTGTCAGCCTTGTCTTTGCACTAGAGCTGAATAGATCTTCCTGTTTCTGCGTATGTGCTGAAACAGGACACATATGTGCAGAGGAAGCACAGGCTTGCTGTGGGAACACCTGCTACAATGTGCGTGCCGCCCCTCTGTAAACCTGCCCATTTGTGGCACGGAAACATGACTGCCAGGATGGACGAAGGGCTGCTAAGATGGATCTAAGTCTCCCACCTTCAACGAGACTGCAAAATTAATGAGCTTCACAGAGGTGAGAATTGCTCTGTACCCTAAAGAACACTGTCAGCACAGTGGGACCAGGAGGATCCCTTGTCCCGGGTCAGGGGTTGCAGGATGCTGGCACTGAGAGGGAAGCAAGCCTACCCACGCAGGCTTCCTGCCCACTCTCCTTTTGGAGTGGGGTTTTCCTTCTCTGTTCCACATACCCCTCTGGGGACAGATACTGTGCTCCTTCACTATGCAGTAAGCTGGAAACTTCTGAGAGAGCCTGACTGACTTAGATACCCCACATAATTGAACTGGGTACCTTTGGGCTTCTTGAAAATTCCCTGTTGCTCGAGTCTCCATTTAATATAATTGCTTAGCTGATATATACTTGAATTCCTGGCTGTAGAGCGGTATGCAGGCAGTAATATGGTACATGGGACACATTATCCCCAGGTGACTTTGGCTGCTGAGGCTCCCAATATATACTTGAATTCCTGGCTGTAGAGCGGTATGCAGGCAGTAATATGGTACATGGGACACATTATCCCCAGGTGACTTTGGCTGCTGAGGCTCCCA
>NW_009696075.1:0-807 GCF_000703405.1 Apaloderma vittatum
TAAATATAAATAAGCAGGATGGAGAGACAAGACAAGCTGGACTTCTTAAGCTGGCTTTTCCAGCACAAACAGCATGAACTCAGGCCTACAGACAGTTTGAACAGCCCAGCCTCATTGTTTGCTCATCCTGGAGCCTGCACTGCCCATTTTTTCTGTCCTGCCATGATATGTTTAGCCGGTATAGGAACTGATCTTGCTGTAAATTAATTCACCAAAATCCAAAAACGTTATTTTCAGACCTATCACCCCTACTATTATAAAAATAGGTGTCCACACCCAACCAAAGGTACAGCACATGGACAGGAACCACTAGGCTTGGCCCTTGCGAAAATTGCATCAAATTATCCCCTCTTTTGGCACAGATATGCAAAAATGTTTTTAAAATATACATACATCTTATATACATAGCATTTATCACATCAGTAATTTCTCTTGCACTAATACTTTTAGGAAGAGATATCCATTGAAATCAAGACCACAATGACCATAATGCAGCTATTACACTAAGACACACACACCAGGGTTCTGGTATTCTCTTATTACTGCTTTAAGTAACATTTTCCACATTTTTTAAATGGAATTCCATTTTCTTAAAACAGAGCTCCATTCACACTTCCATGACTTTTTTTATTGTACTTCCAGCATGGATTTGTAATAAGACAAGAAGAATGTATTGTTAACTAAGCTGTAGTAGTTGATGCCTGAAATATAAGTCTGGTCTAGGATCTTTTCTGGATGTGAATTTGAAAATGTGAAAGAGCTAGGTTAACATTTGATTATCTTTATAGACAATGGAGTATCTTATTA
>NW_009696076.1:0-15741 GCF_000703405.1 Apaloderma vittatum
GCAGCAGCTCTGCTCCCATGCTGGAGATTCTTCCCAAAGCACAAAAGCAGCCCCAGATGTGTGAAAGAAATGGGCACAGTCCCCGGGGGGAGCGATGCCCGCTGGCTGGTGCTTGCAGAGTGCTCTGCAGCGGGGCCAAAAAAACGCCGCCGGGGCTGATGTGCAAGGGAAAAGAAAAATCTCCCAGGTGCTGGAGGTTTTCATCCCTCTGAGTTTGGTGGAAAATCCACGTACCAGCCTACATATGGGGACTACCGCTCGCTCTGTCCCTGCCATTGGTCATGGGGGAAGAGAGGAGATCAAACCCAGTTTCTGGTGCCTTCTCTCAGGAGTGCAGCACGCTGGGCTCTCTCAAAATGGATTTCTCTGGACTGCTCAAACTTAAGCATCTGAGCCTAAGACTATGCAAGCCCTTGCTTTCATATTTGCTGCAAAGTCATACTATCTGTGTCCAGTTGCTCAATGAACAAAAGATCCTTCCCATTATTTAGCTGATCAAGATCTAACTGCACTGGACAGAGGACACTCCACAAACCGCACGGTCCAACAGGAAGAAATCCCAGAACCTAAGTTCCCTCTCTCCCTTCACACCCATTGACCCTCTTCCCCAGCCACTCAAACCACCACTGATTTTTGTTTAATGTGTGAGATATAAATGCACTGTCCCTGAGCTACACTCACAGCTACAGAAGGCAGAGCTCTGAGAATTATACTATAGAGCTTACACTGGCAGAGGATGTTTTTGCCAGTAAAAATGAAATTTCTTCTGCATCTGGAAAAGCTGTACACTGTAAAATGCATCAAAAGCAGAATCACTGGACGCACAAAACCAAAATCACTGGAAGATGTTTTCCTAGGTTGCAAATCACATAAGGATGCCATCATGAAACACGCGAAGTGTGTTGAGTACTGGCTATGTAACTGCTTCCAAAGAACACGCCAAGAACTAAGTGAGATGGATCTAGAAAGAGCTATAGGTGTCTGGTGCTTTATTTGTCCCCCAACAGAAGGGGGACAAATGCCAATTCATTCATCCCCCTGCTCTTTCTGGAGTATTTTCTACATCTTTGAGTTGTACAAATTGACGCAAGGAAAACATCAGCTTCATGAGTGTGAAGATTCTCCCAGGGTTTCATCGACTGATACAGATTAAGACAAAAATATCACATCAAAGCCATGATGCCCCACAGCTGCAGCAGAAGCAAAGACCACAATCTCCGTGTCGCAACTCCAACTTTTAGAGATTTAGTATTCAACAGAGGGTTTGGGCTTTGCAAGTCAGCAACCCTCAACAATGAGGAGCTGGTACGATGGCTTTTAAACTCACCTCTCTGTCAAGCCCTGCAGCCACGGTGACAATGTCTCCTGTCTCGCTGTTAATAGTAAACATGTTCTGTGATGGGCTCTGTGGGGTCTGAGTCACGATCCGGTATCTCACCATCCCGTTTGCTGTAGTACTGTCATCGGCATCATTTGCCGTCACTGTCATCACGTAGGTACCTGAGGAACAAGAGAAGATGAAATATCAGGACTATCTCACTGCAGAGCAGATTGCAGTCCCATTGACTCAGGGTCATGCGTTTTACTCAGAAATGCTACGGAGTAGACCTCCCATTTCAATCCAGCCAGTCTGGCAAGGTGAGGATTATGAAAATAGCAACACTGCTGTGACTAGATGGTCGTGAAAGGTAACTGATTACTGAGTGGTATATAGTGAGAAGTCATATGAGGGTATCTATGATTAACTTCTAATTCTTTCGGTGATTTTAAGTTTTAGGGCAGTATTTTTTGTCCTGCAATTTCACAGATTCTCACAGGACATTTTTTTTTTCCCATCCAATCACTGCATTCACATGTATTCAGAAGTAGAGTTTAACAGTGGAAAGCCCATCAGATTTCTCAGCAGCTTCAGAAGGACCCCTATCAACATGCCCATGCCCAGTGCAGGACGCAACTGCCTGCTGCCTCCAGTGCTCGGAGAAATGTTCACCTTTTTGGCCTCTTCTGAAGAAAAAAGACTATTTCTGCAGAGCAAACCAAACAGCTGCTGCCCAGCAGGACAGAAAATCAATGATTTGGTATGTGTGGCCAGCGATGTATTGAATTGTCAGTTTGTTTCTTGCTAATCATCAGTGTCTTCATTTGCCTTGCAAAAAACAATCCCTACTTTCTAGATACTGTTGGGAGTGCACTGATGCACTGACAGGCTCATTATCACTGGAGTTTGGCAGCAGGGTGTTTTGCTAAAGTGGGAAATTATCATTATGAGGGTAAAAGATGTTACTTGATTGGATGGACTCCTGCAGCTGCATGGTCGTGCGACCCCCAAGAGCTCGTAAGGCCCAGCTTTATGCTTGTTATACTGGTAGGAGAGAACGACTGAAAGGGCAGACACATATCGCTTACACAGAGAAATCTGCAACAGCAGATGAATCTAATGATGTGAGACCTGAAAGGAGGAGTGGGAGGCAGAGACATAACGTCGCTTAGTGATCATCAAAACCCAATAGCACCAGTGGAAAGACAGAAGGCACCGCTTGAACAGCGCTCATTTGGGAACTCTAAACGGGGTGAACCAACTTACGAGCCTGCCGTGCTGGGGGAGACGCAAAGCGGTCCCAACAAGAACCTGAGTTGATTCAAGATGGAGCCACATGTAGTTTTACCAAAGGAGCTGAGTTTGTTCTGCCCACTTGGTCACACGTGAGCAAACCTGGGAACATGTGGCTACATCAACACTGCATCGAGTCTCATCTAACAAGGCCAGATCCTCAGCTTGGTCATAAACCAGAGAGCTGGAGCACTTGCATGTTTGCAAGAGAGTTTAAAAAACGTACCTCATGCTCTAAATAGGCAGATCTACCAGTTCAGATTTGGTACCCCTGCGAAGCGTCTTCAAGCCCCTTGGCATGCAGGCAATCCCCTCAGTATCTTACCCAACTTTTGGAAAACTACATTTCTCTGTATTAGCAAGAAGTGGCCTCCTAAGTTTGTATTTTTGCACTGTGGAAAGTGCTTTGCGGATCTCCTTCTGTCTGGCTCAATCAAGCTCTTTTTGTTCTCTGTGGTGATACATATCCCTGTGAGTTTTCTTAGTTCAATAAGAATTATAGATTAAAAAATAAATGAATGTGTAAAGCAAATTCTAATGATGAATACATTCCTATCTTTCTGCAATAATTCTGATTCACATTTGTGAAATGAAAACAAACTATTCAACAACTTTAACATTTTTCCGATCAATAAACTTCAGGAGAGGGAAGGAATACTGAATTGAAACAAGGCTGTGCAAGCAATGAATTTTCTCCTTTCACTTCAAGCATTCTTTTTTTGCTCTTTTGCAAAACCAGTTATCACCAAACAACTGGTACAAATAAAGAAGCCAACCCTTAGATAAGTACAGGGGAAATGTACAGGAGAAATTTAAATAGGGAATGTGCTGAATGAGATGTTTGATTTGGAATTTATGTTATCTTAATGAATTCTATACTGAAAATATCTCTGAACAGAATGTCAAAACCTGAGGCTAATGAAAACAGAAATGGAAGAGGAAAACAGAATCTATTTTAGGACGTGTTCACTCCTAGGATATATTCCAAAAAACAGGCCGTATTTCTTGAATCACTTCTAGGGCAAAAATAACTCAGAAAGGAAAATTATTGAGGATACTAAATTCAGATTAGAGCACCCCACTGTTCTGGTCTCTCCTTATCTGGGATCTCTCAGACTACAACGTTGTTTTCAAAATAAACCAGACCATGTGGGAGATGGTGGGTTCCCAACTTGGCAAGGTTGGCTGGGGACAGGGTGAGCTCACGTAGCTCTACTGTGCAGGGAGTATACAGTAGGTCTCCTTCACTGCTTCCCTGACGTTTTGGCTTCTTTCCTGCAGTGTAGCACTAGACTGAGCACATCTGCTCTAGGAAAAAAAGGACTCTCTCCACAGCACTTGACCCACATGCCCACCAAGGGAGATGGGACTGTTCAAATGTCTCTGAAGTCATGAGTTGAGAACCAGGGAGCTGTATTTCAAGAGGCAATCTGCTCCCTATCTCCTATCTTTAATTTCGATTATGAAACCCAACCACGGAGAAAATAAAGAGAGGAACTTGGCATTAATTACTAACGTGTAACTTAATAAAACGTCCTCTGCAAAGGGCCCGGTGGCTGCAGCACTCTGCAAGTCATGATGGAATCACAGCGGCCGCTTCCTTCTCCAGCTCTCCCTGGGGCTGCTTGTCTGACCACAGTCTGCTGGAAACCAGCTGCAAATTACTTCTTCATCTCTGCAGTCTGGCTGGAGGCTCTGTCCATCCCCGTTTCCATGCACACACATTTCCCACCTGCCAATGCTGACCCAAGGATAAGAGCACGATGGCATCTCCTGTTACCGGTGCTGAGGGTACCACCCCCAGGACCACTCCCGCGGGACTGGCTGGTGCAACCTACACCACCGTCTACGTTCTGCTTCATTTTCTCTACATTTAGTCTGTCTTCAAGTAAACATATCCTCTGGATACCTGCGCGCTGCAGTGAATGACATACACCCGTGCACAAGAGGATTCAGCAGAGCGATGTGGATATATACTGCAGTGTCTAATATTTCTGAGTCTTCCACTATGCTAAGATGGTTGGTGATGATTTACCTGCTACAAAATTAAATAATGTCATGTTTCTATTCCTGTGCATTCCTATGCATATATCTTCATATACTTTATATAAAAACAAAAGAAATACATTCTCATAGCCAGCCCCTGTTAATACAAAAATTAGGCAAACACACAGTTGCAGACTACACAGCTCTTACATGCTTGAGGATTGAGGCTGCTATTGTTAGGGTCTAAGTGAAGAAGTTCAGACTGCCCAATCTGGCCTGAAAGATGTGTGTATGCCTTTTGTGAACATCAGAGTATTAACCAGACCACCTTTAAATCCCTGTATCTTACCCAGACAGAGACTGGAAGCAGTTACTAGAGACCAGAAACACTGGGCAAACACCGGCTAAGCTCCTCCAAGTCACACTCAAGACCCCCATGCTATACTCTGCCTTTTTTGGGTCAGACCATGGCACTAGTGATGGAGCTACAAGAGAGGGGCAACTCGGACTTCACGCTTCCAGTGTGCGAGAGAAGCATTAGCTTTATTTTTCCGCTCTGAAGTGCTTGTTCTCAAGCCCACTGACAGCATTCAATGAATGCATAAAACACCAAAACTCATGAATCTGCCCCATCTGTGCAGCGTATCACGTAACGAATACTCGGTCCAGACGGTGTTTGATATAAGTTTGTTACGCTACACATCTGGCCTACTGACTCAGGTAGATAACCTGTTGAAAGAAAAACATTTCTCATCAAATAAGGCACATGGTGTGTTAAATAAAATACCTAACCTAGTACATCATGTCAATATTAAATCAAATTTGTTGTATGTTGAACAGCTCTTCTGAGAAGCAGATTGAATTACCATGCACAGCTAGTGATGACAAGATTGCTGTGCATTAGCTTTCATTAACTAATGTGCCAAGTTCATCTATCACCTGAGTTAAAATTAACGTATGGCATGATGAAGTAGATGTAACAATAAAAGGCAAGACCCCAAGAATCTGCAACTTCACAATGCATTCCCTTTGATTTCCCCGAGACTGCAATCTCCTCGACGTTATTTTGTCAAATGAGATATTTTCGTTTCAATCCGACAATGGGCAGGACACATGAGAGATGCTTGGAAGCGCCCCTTACAGAAAATAGTCCCATTAGATTAATTAAGCTTTCTACAGGATAGGCAAAATAATGTCTTACAGAATGTGGGGAAATGGGAGCAAAGGGAGATAATTTTCACCTGTATATTCAGTTTCGTTTATCAATTTTAAAATGAATTGCATCCGCTTGTTAAAGACTGCAAAAAGATTTTGCTAGGTTCACTATATCTCCTTCGATCTCTACATGTTAAGTAAAAAAAGAAGCAAAACAAGAAAGATAGCTGCCCGGCGTACGTATTAGCAGATAAGCATGCAGTCGTAAACAAATGTTCCCCCCAAATCACTCCGGAATCTGAGAATCAGCTCAATTCTTTCTAGCTCAGACGGTCCCAAAGCACACCAAGGACTGCTAATTCACATCACGTCGTCTGCAATCTCTGCTCTCCCATCTATGCGACTTCATTTCTCCGTAAAGACTGAGCTTTCACGGTTTTAAGGCATACAAAAAATATCTTAGTGCAGTTGTGCTCCCAAAGTCTTTGTTACATTTGCTTTATAATTGCCATTTTTCTAAGCTGATTTGATATCCATTAGTTAGATTTAATGCATGTTAAAAGAAAGGGCTAATGGGCACTTATCAGGAATCTAAATAAAAAAAAAGGATAAAAAAACTTTCTCTTTGCTCTTTAAGCCACATATCATGACAAAAATACACAATCCTCTGTCTAATCCTGTGATACAAACAGAAAAAGCTAAGACTTCACCCAGTTTTTACTGATAAAGCTGATTCTCCACTGAGCTTCATCTTACAGTTTATGTATTTTAATGGCTGGCAAATGGTAGCAGAATCACTGAAGGTTGGTTAACCTTCTCAGTCTAATTTTGACCTACAAGACACTTAATTTAATCATTCCCCCATAGAAAAGGATAGAATCATTACGTGCAGACATGTGGTGATGCCCATATTCCATTAGATCTTCATTAACCCAAGTTAATAATGGCTTTGTACTAATGGAAACCTCCCCTTCCTCCTAATTGTTATTCCCCCCAAATTGGAAAACTCACTTAGTGAACACTCTGTATCCGATGTTAGAGACAAGACAGTAATTGTTGATGGTAAGATTGAATATTGAAAAGCAGTGTAAAATTTACATTTCCTAAAATAAAATTTTCCATTCACAAGAGTTTCCTGACCCTAGTTTTCTTCTCCACAGAGGACATGAATCTCATGCTCCTACTTAACGACAGAAACACCACACTCTTTAAGTGATTTCATTCATTGCAGTAAGGTCTCAGGAGCAGAAAGACAGCACAAGAGAAAAGCAAAGACGTCAAAACCACCTTCACCGAGAAGTACAATGGGATCCCGAACAATTCTCAGAGTACAACCACACATCTAAGTACTTGTGCACAGGTTCCCTATGCAAAATACCAATAAACACGCTGAAGTGTGCTTGCACTGCTTGTCTTTTTAATAGAGTCTTCCATTCCCAACGTGAAGAGCAGCAGGGGGGGGAAGCGGCTGTGAAGCCACTGGGCCAGCCCAGGTTACCTGCACTTGCCCTACCTGGGCTACCAGCAACAGTTTAAATGACACAGCTCAGAGCTCCGCAGGGGGGAAATTACCTTGTCAGTAAGTATGAATCTGAGAATGGTATTTGGAGAACTGCTGTAGTGTTCGAGACTAAAACACCTCGGATAATAAACCTGCATCCTCAAGTTAAAAAAGAGAAATGAATTCAATAGGTGATGTGAAGTGCTTTCATGTACTCGTTGTTAAGAGTCTGAAATGAAAAATGGGGAGACCACTCACCAAAGTTGCTGCATGGAGTTATATAGGTAAACAGGAATATGGGCAAGACATCAAGATGACAGAATTGCCTGAAACTCTACTACGGATGTAATAAATTGCAAGTAGACTTAAATTAAACTGCATGCTCTAGATAGAAAACTAAATAGAAACAACATTTTCCTTCTGAATGATATTCCCTCAGTCACAACTGATAGCTACTGTCATTTTCTTTCCCCATTATTTTTGTAATCATTGGCAAATTTTGACCTTTCAAGCAGCTAACCTAATTCATAAAGGATGCCACTTCCTAATTAGCGGAGACATCAGATTCTCAGCCTCAAACAAGGCAAGAGCCAACCTAATGAGAACAAAGAGAGCAAGTGGGTCCAGACAGATGACTGAGCAAGTTGAAGAGGCTGCTGTCACTTGTAACGGAAATAATACCTTCTTATTGTTAAAAATGAAATAAATACCTCCGGAGAGAATATGAACGGATGCACTGAATGCAGCATACGCACGGGCATGGCCAGATTTGAAGAGAACTCCTGAACAGCAGCCTGCAGCCTACGGAGACCCATGGAGAAATAACAGAAGTAAAACTCAGAGAAGGACGAAAGCGCATTCAGCCTCTGAGCAAATAGTTTTGATTGCATAAATCGATGAGCCTCGGCTCGGCTGAGTTCCTGTAGATGAATCCTCTCAGTTCCCAGAGGCTAATGCAAAACATGGAGAAAGTGTGACTTAGGACAAGATATTCTGAACACCACCACCGAACCGTGCTTAAAAGTATGGGTAGGTTGCATGCTTAACTGAAGGCACAGGCAACTACTGAAACCATGCAGACCCGGCTGCACAAAGCCTGAGACTTAACACATCTTCCACAAGGCTTGCACTCAATCCCTAAATTCTGAATATATACTACGGAGTAATATAATATAAAAATAATAAATATAATATAATTAAGTACTGTAATATATATAATACTATGTTATTTGTAACTGCTGGTTAAAAGGAGGCAGAGTGCAGGCTATTGCAATACTGCAACTCCCTTCAAGAATGGTCTCAGAACACGATTTCAACATTTTTTTTCCTTTATATTAACTTGCCCATTTTTTCAGGGAAAAACCATTAATCTGGGGATTTGCATTTTTTTTTCTCACCTACAGTCCTATAATTCACTTCCTTGCTCTTGAGACTGGCTGCTTCTGAAAAGGAAATTAAGAGCACAGATTTCATAACCACTCACCTCGAAACAAAATGGAAAGCCCTACTACAACTGTCTGCAGAAAAACAATTCCTTATCTTAAAATTGTGCTTGGCTGAGCAAAAGAACTTTGAAAAGAAGAACATGTAACCTAACTCTGGGTGTAATGTGTGATAGGTTAGAGTTGGGTTGACAAAGCCATTTTAAAGAGCAAATAAAGTGCAAGGGTGAGCGTAGCACCCACCCAAGATACAGAAGAGGGCACGACACAGAGGGACATACTTAGACTTGTGACGAACCCAGTAGTGATGGACCCAACCTGCTAAGAGGTTGAATTAGGAGCACTACAATTAAACTAACTCCAAGCTGGTTAAAGAATATGCAATGTTTCAATTATGAGCAGCATTATGGCATTTTTGAGATGGGTCCTAATGGAGGAGGGGATTTTCACTCAGTGTCCCGGTAATTTTTAAAAAATGAAGCAGTTTCTCTTCAGATCTCAGGTGTCGCTGCTTTCGTTTCCCCCCTGGCCACCCAGCAACACCCGCCCTGTTCCTTCACCAAGAGAACAACCTGCATCTCTTTCTGAATTGTACTGTCAGGTTGGAGACAGGGAATAAGCCAGAATCCAAATTCTCCACATGAATATATATACAAACGCAACTATATGCCTTAAAAGATTAATTTCACAAGCCTTAAATTGCGGTTTAATTTGAAAACTAATTCAGCCTCATAATTGGCTTTCTGTTCAAATCACTGAGGCTAAAGATTTAAATTCTTAATATTCAGATGACTTTCAAGTTTCTGGCCCCATCTGTGCATTAGTCCATGGTGTTAATCTCTGAGGGAATCTCTGCTGGCATAGAAATAAAATAAACAAACTGGGACACTAGTAGAATAATCGGCTTTTAAAATCCTTGGGTTTTTTTATGTACTGCTTATTTTTATGAGATTTCTTTAACTCAATTTGCCACATATAGATTTGGCTCCCAGCTATTTAATTTTTCACGTGGCACGCTATCAACAATTATTGTATCAGAGTTCCATGAAATCAGGAGGAGATGGGGAAATTTTAAATTACAACATTTCTCATGTAAGAAATACTAATATTCTTTTATTTTGGAGGACTGTCCATCCTTAGCGCTCTTTCATAGCACTCCCAGGGAGGGTGGCAGGAGTAAACTATTTTACACAACGCCTTGAGAAAGAAGGAGTCAGATGAAACCACAGTTTAAAAGAAGCCACTTGGACTTTTGCTATTGACTCGAAAGGGACCAAGACATATCCAGAGAGTTAGTGAAGTGGAAAGGATGAATGGGAATGGAAAAGGCCAGCGTGACAGGAACAAATTGTTTTGGAGAGATGTGTTAATTTTTGACAATCTTTCTGTTAAAACAAAATAGATACAACCCAGAGCAAAGCACTCAAGTCACTGTGGAGCATTTTACATTGACCTTTTCAGAACCGAACACTTCAGTTAAGTAAGACATCCACATCCGACCGTAAGGTACATGGTGTGGGGGTTGTATCAACACCAAGTTTCTGCAGTCACCAAAATAATCTTCTCCATCACGTTTTTGTTTGGCTACCTTATCAAGCAAATTATAAATTTATTTTTTTTGGAAACTGTAGCATTTCTTTTGAAACAGCTCTTCCTAAGGAAACGCCTGGGATGCTGCCAGCCCAGTGGTACCCGTGCAGGGGCTGGGCTCATGGCAGTAACTGATGTTGTAGAGAGGGGAAAAGCCCACCCTGAACCCCAGCTCCTTGCTGCCTTAAGGCGGTGAATCTCTAGGAGACGTGGGGTTTGAAAGGGCAGAAGAATCCTCGCCGGGCAGGCGGTGTTGAGCAGCGAAGCTGTGCAACCCATCCCGCTTTATCAGCGCTTGAAAGGCAACTTCTGCGGCTCCAGGAGAACTTTGCTGATTAAGGCTGCCAGAGGCATCAGGGGAATTTCAGTTCGAGCTCGCAGCTGCATTTTTAAAACTTGGCTGTGTTCTTCATATAGAGGCAAAGTTCAAAGAGGCAGAACATTATTCAATGTGAGTAAAACATGGTCTTTTAAGATACACTTTCAAACAGCGGTACGTTAAATCAAAACAACTCGTGGAGGGAGAGAGTAAGGAAGAAAGATGGTCCTGTGCAAAAAAAATCCTGCATCACTATTCCTGTTCTGCATTTTCAGAAAAGCCTCTATTTACACATTTAAATTGCCCAGCTGCATCACCTTAGGCTAGATAAGCTAGAAATGCATTAAAATGTTTTCCAGAGAGTATCAAAAAAGGAAAAGGAAACGCAATTCAGTTGAAGAGCCAGTGCACATTTGAGGATGTAGAGGAGCCAGGCTGTGACACACGTGTTCACACTACAGAGAACTTTACTCCACCAGGAATGAGCTCCTGATTTCAAGAACACTACGCTACGGTGTAAGACACTATTTCAATTAAGTTATTATAATCTTAACCAGCAACAACAACCTATTATAATTAATAATACTTGATGATTTCTTTTCTATTCCTGTCAAGGGTTGCTTCAAGGTGACTCAAACGCTGCAGAGAGCACGCTCCTTGGAAACCCAGGCAGTCTGAGTGCTCTGCCGTCTGGGAAGCCCCTTCACTTAAACCCTATCAGGCTGTCTCCAATGAGTCTCTTCACATTGCTGCCAATTCTTCCAGCTCTTAAGACAATTCTCTTTGAAGGATATTTGTATTTTAGGCTAAAGCGAACTTGCTTCTTCCACGGGAGGCTAAGTGCCCAGCAGTATCACACAGTGCAGCAGGTTGGAGTGCACATCGTTCCTCCATTCCCACTTTCTTGGTTCACCCCTTTTGGCTTATTCACTGTTGAGTCAGTAGGTCACATCTGTCTTGGCCACCCTCCATCCCCTGCCATGGCCAAACACTATTAGCAGCTGACCCACAGGATCAGAGACAAGGCGCGGCGCTCTCTTCCGGCATCCTGGCTGCGAAGAGGGGACCGCGCCGCACTTTGCGCTGCAGCATCCTTCACCCGTGCTCTGGACACCTTCGCCTTTTCCCCTTCCCCGGGGTGTGCAGAGCCAGCACCGCAGAGCCCTTCCCTCTTCACACTGAATGGGTTCTGCTCTACTGAGACTGTCAGAGCCTTACAGAGGCTTTCCCTGCAGCTCAAGCTCACCATGCCCTGCTCAGTCTGTGCTCACAGCCCGTTTTCAACGGTCTTGCTCTGCAAAATTTCCATGGGTAGAGCTTGATCTCCATATGCCCCTTTTTTCTGTCTTTTAAAATTTTCTTTTAAATCTGGGCAAAACCCAGTTTAACAGTCACTGGCTGCTCACACTAGCTGCCCCCAGAGTCAGCATTTATTTGGGATACACTAATATTCTAGCAACTTTTCTCGTTAAGAGGTGTGCAATATTATTAAGAGCACTGTAGATACTGTGGTAATCGAGTAATACTGCTTTTTTAATCACAGCCATTATAAATGGGCATATGGAAGACACAGGAAATAACAATTGTACAGGATACACAGGGAAGCATTTTCAGTCCTTGAGCATAGTTCAATAGCAATGAGCAGTGGAAAATGAATGTTGAACTCCCGTAACATATAACAAGATTTCTTTTTGTTTGCTTGAAGCGAATCTGTACTTTACACGTGGATATACACACATATGCATATATGTATTTATAGATGCATATACATATATAACTTACTGTTGAAGCAGTACTGAACACAATCTGCTAGTTGCTCTAAGGATATGCAATGTCTTTCATTTGTCCATCACAGCCACACGGAGTCATGAATTCTAGTCACATATTTGTTTCTATCACAATGGCTGGTGTGGTACATCCTTAGTTATTATCATATTCTGAAGCATCTTGAAACTCTTCTGAATCTCTGCAACATCTACACTTAGCTAAAAGCATTGTCTAGACTTATCTCTACACGAAACAGGGATATATAACCGTAGGCAAAGAAGGAGCATGAAGACATCCACAGTAACTCTATGACCTCTCTATCACTTTCTCAAAGACAAAACATCATGTTTATTGCCGAGTACATGAAATGAGGCCCTCAGATACCCAAATTCCCAGGAGGTTCTACAAAAGCAAAGAACAGAAATTCAATACTAATATAAACCTTAAAAAGAATACCGATTAAACAGGAAAGAGGGGGAAAAAACCACACAAATACATCAAAGACAAATGTAATTGCTTTTGAATAAAAGCAGATTGCTTTCTACCTACCTGCCTTAAAGGCAAGCACTCCAGCCTGGGATTCAGAATAGCAGAAATCACTGGTAGAAGCAGAGGCACAACTATTTTGTAGGCAAAGTTATCCTATTCTTATTTAATAGCTCAAAGGCTTATCTGGATTTCAGACAGAAAGAGGAAGCAATTTACTGCTTCTTTCACACAAATGAGCAGAGCTAGTTAAAACGTTTGGAAACATTTTGAACATTGATCTGTCCTACAATAAGATGTCAGAAACCTGATTCGCTACGGAAGTGTTGTATCACTCTTCAAACCCTGATATTCCCCAAAGTAGCCTTCAGAAAAAATCCAGAAGACCCGCCGGGCAGAGGTCACTAGAGCCATCAACCCAGGGACTTGTTGCGTCCCCTCTGCCGAGCAGGACTGGGACTAGTACCTTGAAGCTCGTATGTCACCACCCAAAGTATATCAGGAAGGGAGCCGTACCTATCCTTGCCTCAAAAATAATGTCACATTCTGTCCCCACTATGTGGCACCAGAGCAGCCCATTCCTCACGGTGCTCAAAGACAATCAATCACGAGTGTGAATCACCTTGTTAAAAATAGTGGCCACTGGAGACTTCCCTCTGCCACCTCAGGCAGCGGAGAAGCCATGATAAATGTTTGCTGACACAAACCAAAGTCACACGGTATTTAACCCCTCAGCCGGCAAACGACCGAGCATAAAGTCTTCTTGGAAAAATATCCCTCCGATTTCAGGAGACTTCCAATTGCACTGGTGACAGGTTCCACATCGTAATTTATGTGCCACAAATGAATGCACTCATACCAGCTATGCTCAGCAACAAGCTAAAGCAACCCTGATACCATACTGGAAACTGCAGGGTTACACTGCACTTAACAATATATTTGAAAAGAAAACACTGAAGACTCTTACAACTGTATTTTTTCAAGCATATAAACATGTTCATGTAAAAATCATCACTTGTATTCTGTGTACAGTTTACACTCTCACTAATTTTTCACGCATAAGTTTTCTGAAACTCTGCTTTGGCTTCTTCCCTCTGCAAGAAAAGTACATCGAGATGGAGGATGAGCCGGTAATTTCAGTGGGAATATTCCCACTTCGATTGGCTTGCATCAGGCCCCAGATAAGAAAGTATCTTCTTCACACTTTGGGACACAGACCTATCCAGAGGCTGACTGGGTGCCAGATACTGAGTTTGCAAAGGACTGGATTAAATATCTAGGAGGTAGTTATTCAGCATTTCAGGCACAGGGTCAGTGAAAGGCCGATGCCAGGTTGGCTTTCTGTACTCTGTAGGTAAAATAACAGCCCCGTGCACGTGTAATGAGAGTATGAGAATGGCAACACTGAGCAGTACACTACAGAACTGCTGCTTTTGCAAATTCCCCATCCAGGAGGGGACCAGCAGGACCCAGGTTCCCTCTAACCCAAGTCTGCACTTTCTCCATCTCCAGAGAAAGAAATCCCACCTGGATTGTTCTCATCTCCATCAGTCTTCAACAGAAAGCCAGCAACAGCAAACCTCTTTAAACTCCCTCTATTTCAAGAGGAGGCAAAGCCACCACACCAGATTAATGGTTGAAAGCCTGTGATAACTTTAAGACTTTTTTTCAACTGTACCTGGTTTAGAGCCTTCATCAACAGATCCATTATAGACTTGGTTTATAAACTCCGGTCTGTTGTCATTCATATCAATCACATAGATGTAAAGGTCAATAGGATTCTCCACCTTGTTTCCGTTCATATCCACCGCATGAGCCCGGAGCTGGGAATAAGCACAACGAAAGCATAATATCAGCAATTGGATTTGTTGCAGAGTGAGAGACCATGTTTTGTAAGAATTGACTTCACCTCATAAATACCTTCTCAAAATTGAACTGAGCGGGTATCTAATTCCAGCAGAAAGCAGCGATGTGGTTTTCACCTAGTCTCTAAACACACATCATTTTAAGGCTTAAATATAATTCAAATAAGATTTTAAAATAGCAATTGTCATTGGAAACACTTTAACCCTGGTGTAGTGATGCTATCTCCTTCACTGCTAATACCCCACTATATTTTTTTAATACGCGGTGAACCTTGTCTTACAAACCAAAAAGCAAATGTTCCTTAGTCCCAAACACAGTGAGAAAATGAGTTGGACTCAAGAGGTTTCTTATGGGAACCTGCAGCCTTTCACACCCACAATAACAGGGATTGATTAATAAGTGAAGAGATTTCAGGATGACATTAGGATTGTTTATTCTTCCTTAATCAAGTCTCTAGGAACAGCAGCAGCTACTGACCCCATTGCTCTATGCACCAAAAGACATAAAAACAGTCCCTTCCCTTCAAATGATGGGAGCCCCTGTGGCACTAAGAATGAAATATTTTTCTCAGGCTTGACTAAGATACCCAGTGATGAAGCATTACAATAACCAGAGCCACAGTGCTAAGTGCTCAGTTAAACTGGAACTGCGGCTTTATCTTATTAGCAATAACCATCAGTAATAATGCTCGAAAACAAGAGCATCTGTTTTCTGAACAAAAGGGACAGATACAGCATGTCAAAATGAGTAATTAATAAAACAAAGCAATCAACAATAGTCTGGAACAATCAGTAATCAGGTGAAAAAAATGGATAGCCTTCTCATTAAAGGGAACAGATGGCTACTCTAAATGGTGCGTGCTCTGAGAACGGAGCTGCCGACGTCAGCTTCAGAAAAAAGCCCAGACAAGCGAGGAAAGGGCTGCGGGACCCCCCGTGATGGCCAGGCAGCAGAGAAGTGTCACCGGAGGGTGAGTGCTGCAAGCTTCCTTCATCACCCCTCTTTGCTTCAGCGCTGC
>NW_009696076.1:15772-28683 GCF_000703405.1 Apaloderma vittatum
CGAAAACAGGGGACGGCGCTCGGGATGGTGGTGTGACACCCGCCAAGGCTGGTGGGAGGAAGAAGGAAGGCTGCAGAGGACGTTAGCTTGGTGCTAGGGCTGGGCTGAGGGACAGGGGAGACACCAGCTCGTGTCTTCAGAGAGATCCAGGCCTCTGGTCCCTCTCAGCACCTCCCCGGGCTGCTCTTGGGAGTGAGAGCTCCTGTGCCAAGGAGGTCTGGAGCTCCTCTGATGCATGACAAATAAATGTGCTAATTGCATTAGCACTGGTTTCCGTCTTTTCGCCCTCGCTGCGCCTGTGATTGATGCAACTTTCTCCTTCGTGTACGGTGTTCAGAAGTCCAGAGCTTAACAAAAGAAACTGCACGCTATTAGGATGGGCTGGATTAACATTTAATCAAGCGAACAAACTGCCACGTGAAGTGATCTGGGAGAAAAACGTATTTTTAAAAGGGAAGTTAAGTAGCACTTTTCTTTAAAGACTGGAGAAGGCCGGCTTCTTTTTCAATACATATGTACTATTTTTATTTCATGACTTGTAATGCTCTTAATATCTGCATTCCTTGCGTGCATACAGACTGCTCTGACTCCCACCTGTTGAGCTATCCTTCATCACGTCAGATGTAGCAATTCAATAACTTTACCAGTCAGAGGTCAGACTGCCTTTGAAAAAAAGTAATTCGGAGCTAAAATTAAAGTTATTATCTTCAAACTGAGGCAGCACTGGGCTCTCTCTTGCTGCATTTCCAGCAGCGGAAATGGTTCCATTCAGAGATAAAGCAGAGAGCAAAGCCGGTATCTTCCCCCTCAGATCTGACTCTCCCCCTGCAAATTTTTAATTACATTTGATAGCTTTTGTTTGAAATCTCCAGGAGTAAGGGATTTCTCAGCAATGCACGACTATCTGCTTGTTGCACTCACTAAGCACATGTACCCACCAATGCGTTACTGCCGGCACTCAAGGCAAAAAAAAAAAAGATTCAATAAGCAAGACTGCAGGAGTCTTATCAAACCTGCAGTGACATGCATAAGTGCCACTTCTGAACTGAGCACCGCGCAAGCACCCGGGCTGAGTTAGAGGATGGAGGACAGTGCTTGGGGACATGGGCACTGGTGTCCTGACTACAGCTCTCGGGCAGCCAGGAGGACGGCAGACCCTGCCCTTTTCTGTCCTGGATTGTGTGGGTGTCTGGGAGTCCGTAGATTCTTTTCTTCTGCCCTCCAACGCAGTTGGTACTGCCGTCCTTTCCGCACATCCCTCTTCTCTCTCCTGCTCCTTTTTTGCCTGATTTCAATGAACTTTTTTCTTTTTTTCCTCTTGTGCTCGCTTGTGTGAATTTTCTCTGTATGTATTCTTGTAACAATTCCCTTGCGCCAACGCCCCCGTATCCTTCCCCAACACGGAGCTCCTCTGTGGTCAGTGCCAACCGCAGCAAAGGGAGAAGAGAGGCTTGAGCCAAAGAGTTGAATCCCAACTCAGCTCAATGAAAGCTCTTCCTCGCTAGAGACCAGTCTTTTTTAGAGACCATCCCCAGTGGAGAGAGCAAAGCGAGGAGAAATTCCAGGGGGGGCAATCCGCCCGCTGGGAAACTAGTTGTATCTCAAAGGCAGATCAGATACTGCATTCATCTTCCTTAATTCATCTTTTCCCTTGTTCTCCTGTCCTACTCACTGTATTAATGAGATATCCTCAAGTCGGCCAGCATACTTTGTTCTGGAGTCGTTCTTCAGCTGCCGAGAAAGGGCTCACTGCAGCGCTCTGTGGCTCTGGCTGCCACCTGTGACCAAGCAGGTGTTTTGGTCACGGAGTGATGGATGGGATGACAAGCAAACGCATGCAGGTGCTTTGCGGCACCGGGCAAGGCGATGGCTGTGCTGTGTCAGACACACTCATCATTCAGAGTTGGAAAAACCACCAGTGATGGTGGTCCTGGGACACATGCCAGACTCAGGTCACGCAGGAGTATGCAAACGGAAGCTGGTGGCTAGCTGGAGACACAGTCGAGAAGCATTTCTAAAGTTGGTTTGAAATATTTACATTGTCCCCAAGAGAGAGAACATGACAGGAGTAGAGAAGGAATAAATAAAATCAAATGAAATACCTTGCAGAGGATTCTGAAAAATTAATACAGGTAGGCAGCTAATCTCTAGCTGGTGTATTGCTCTGCTGTACACTGGACAAGGAGCTGGCTCGATATTCTTTAGCAAATATTGTTTAAAAGTACAACAATCATTGCTATCATATTCAGCAGCAGCTACCATAGGTCTCAGAGGTTTTTCTAGTGACGGTTTCCAGTGTAAATGTAGCTGTTGGCATACAAATGATTCAGTATCATGATTATTGATTACACCGGAGGCTGGTGGTATCTGCAGGTAGTTAGTCAAAGTCAACACAGCGAATTGTGTTAAATATGAGTATTACTTATACACTAATACTACTAACACAAATACACATTATCAATCAGTGACAGAGCCTTTCAGCAATAAGCATACAATGTCATGCCTAATTTGTGTGCTCTTAATTGTGATTAAAAGTTCAAATTAGAGCATTGTGACACACAGGCCTGGTATTACTCACTAGAAGCTGGTTCAAAATACTGGAATCATCTCTTGTATCCCTGAATTTCCAGGCTCCTTGCACTTCAAACCACTTCTCTTCTCGGACTATGGCCAAGCTGTTCTGCTCCAGCCATTTCTGAGGCAGTATTTCATCAGTCCGACGCTGAAGGTGTACTATGTGCCTGGGACTGGATTAGCACTTGCTTCAAAGTTTCCCCATAACGCACATTACTTGAGTATCATAAGCAATGACTACTTACTGACACATTTATGCTGATGTCTTTTGAAAACAGAGCTTGGAAAACTAACCTGCCAATTTGCTATCCCTTGTACTGCCAGGCCTAACTGCAGCTTGATATGAAACCGGTGTCTGGATCAGAAAAGACACTCAAGAGTTGCTAATTCTGTCAGGAGCACCAACGGGACTTTGGGAATGCAGTTAACTAAGGCCAAGAGAACTCATGCATATTAAATAATACTACCTGCTGAAACTTATTTGGCATGCAAGGAACGTTAAGGGCTGACTGCAAGGAGAGATGCAACATCACTCGCCTGTCGCAGGGAGATGGCAACAGGACAGGGGGGAACGAGCTTTTGCTTGTGCTGGGAGAGTGTCCCGAGGCTGCGTCCCCAGGCTCGGGCACTAAAGATGCCTGAGTGCCTTCCACGGTGTCACTCAGCGCAACACATGCAGGTCTGCACTAGAGCGTGGCGTTGGTGAAGGGGCTGAAAAGCTCTTCTCATTTTTCTCTGCTCCTATTTGCAGCTGACTCTGCGTCTGGGATGCCTGCATGGCCCCTAGAGAGTCTGTTCTCTGGTTTGCAGCACAGACGAGACAACAGATGAGGCCAAAACACAGCTGAACTCGCCATTGCTACCACTGCTAGTTGTGCCGGATGGTTCTCGCAGGAACGCGAGCACACATCGCGCCGGGCAGACCCTGCGAGTCCCAGGGGTATATACATCTCTTACACACCGAGCTCGGAAAGATCCTTCTGAAAAGTTCAGGAGTGATCTTGAAAACAGGGCAAGTTCTGCTACAGAACTCCTGATCTAATTAGAAAAAACCTGTTTCACCTTAGGGAAAAAGGTAGGTTTCATCAGACAAATGGCTTGCTAAATGCGGAGAGAGTTAAAACACTAGTATTTTAAAAATGGTAGTCCTGAAGCAATACAGATAATTATGCACAAGAAAATATGTGTTGAAAATGTGGGAGTTAATGAAACAGAACTCTTCGTATGTAGCCTCACAAACACTTGCAAATTATTACTATTTTTTTCATAATTAGTTTTTAGATTACCTGGGAATGAAAGCAGCAAGGACAAACCTCAGCAGTATCAAAGGTGCTGAAAAGACTTCATTCTGTTTAGGGCTGCAGAAAACCTGAAGCTGCACAAATGCACCCATCTTCACCCAGAAGCAGCACATGTCCTACTGGGTAACGAAGCCCAGAGACCAGGGATGGTGCCATCCAGCTCCACCAACATCCTTTACCCCAGCTGAAGATTTAAAATACTAATTGGAGCTAAAGAAAACTCTACAGCAGATGTCAAATCAATTTAACAACAGCCAAGCTCTTACAGTTCAGATCCAAGCTTACACCTCAGTCACAGCTTTTCCAGTTCTCGGTCTAAGCCTGGCTCCAAGTTTGCCTTTCCTTTCAATTAGAGACTCGGCTATACGAAGTGGCACACATTCATCCACTTCTCTGAAACCTGCAACAGCCAAGACTTTGGACTGCATCTTCCTTCTGGAAGCTGGCCTAATTTCTTCCAGCTTCTAGGACTGTCCATTCCTACTGTAAGTTGTGTCATTGCTTTGTACACGGTGTATTTATAACGGTGTAGTAAAGGATTATTAAATGAATGATTGATGGTTCAATAAATTGTCCATCCATTGCTACTGAGTCTGAAGGACCTAAAGGTTGCTTACAGTCATGTCTTAAAACATTCTCCATCACTTTCTACTGTTCTGCTAACAAAGATTTTCTACCACTAACTATTCCTATCCATAAGGTCTCATAACATACTTATCAGTTATCTGTTCTCTATAAACTACAGCTTCCAGTAACCTGCAGAGTGTGACTATGCTTATTTACATAAGGAACAGGAAAGGCTGGAAATCCTGCGGTGTGTACGGGGCAGACTTACCCAGTCACCTTTGCCAAGGCGAGAACTCATTTTACTGACTTCACTGTAACCAGTATGTGAAGTTTGTTATTATGGGACACATGATTTGTTAATATGGAGGACAAAATCTTTTTCATCTTATGTTTTTCACTGAGAGCGTCTCATAGTCGACATAACAGTGGCTCAACCAGAAGCGTTAACTTGCGCAGTGTATTACTGACTACACTGTTACAAGAACTCGGCACCACTGAAACAGTATCACCAACGCTGAGATGACACACGCTGCATCTCAAATATTCCTTTTTCAAAACAACCTCTCTTCACATTTTTCTAGGCACAACAAACAAAATAATTGTTCTTGTTCACAGAGGATAAAATAATTTTCCTTCAGATCTCTTCTACACAGGGGAAATCTTTTTCCACCCAACTAAAGAGGTAATCTATTTTCTTTATCCTTCCACCCCGCTCCAGAAGCTGTGTCAATGTGGTTAACTGGATACCTGATAAAGCTGACAGAATGTGCATCTCTGACGGCACAGTTAGGAATATGGTGTCAGTGGAAGTGACCCGTACTGCTTCACTGACATTACGGCATCCCTGGGAATGGCTATTACGATGCTGAAAGATGTGGCTAATGCTGACACAAAGCAATCCACGAAACAACCTCTCACAACCACTCCGGCAGAGAACTAAATCGTAGACGCAGAAGGCGTTTGAAATTTTGCAGGGCTTTCCTGCAACGTGCAACACATTTTTTTAGCAATTTGTGGGACCGCATCTGCTGTGCAATTACGCTGCGTGATATGGGGGCGAGGATTTATATCATAACGGCCAATTACACCCTAAGTATTCTGCAGGTAGAGCATTTCATGAACTAGGATAGCATGAGGTACCATCTTTGAGTGTAATTAATCTTAATTAATTTCCTCATATTTAATATTAGCCTACCTGCATATTTAAAAACCTGCCTGACACACCCCCATCATACTGCCTGAACATCTCCTAGTGATTTAAAATGAAAAATGACTATACCAATTATTGCATGTTTAGCTGCAGTACTGATTCTTAAATTAGTCATTTCCCAAGACATGCCAACGTAGCGACCGGCTTCTCAAGGTTTCGGGGGCCTCATGGATTTAATAAGCAGCATAAAGTTGCACCGCTTTGAACGAATGACTTCATGTCTGAAAAGGGCATCGGTTTAATGCAGCTTTGCATTGGTTTGGCTGATTTAGCAAGGGCAGGTTACACTAAAGGAAAGCAGAAACAAAGCCAGCATCTCCGCAGACACAACTCTGGCAGCGCAGGACCAAGACTTGTGCTGTTATTTGAACCTCAGCACCTCCCTGCCGGCAGCTCCTCGGGTCTCTGCTGACACAGGCAGCCACTCCAAAATGCGAACGGGGCTCTGATTTTTGAACAAAACCTCCGGTCTTCACAAAGCTGAGTGTCATTCATGAACCCAACCATTCTGGTACAGTTTTGCTTTGAGCAAAACCTAGACACGACTCAAGATGTTTTATGCTTACGTGGTAGGAAGCTCTTTCCTCTCTGTCCATCGGGCGAGTCACATACATCCTGCCAGACACGGGGTCAATGCTGAACACCTCCATCGGCGGCTGGTCAGCTCCCACTCCAGTGATGCTGTATCTGATATGGATCTCTTTGTCCTTATCGGAACGAATCTGGATAAAATAACAAAGACAGCAATCAGTAAGTTTTGGACAAAAGCCATATGGATGTTTAAACAACTTTGAAGATCCGAGCCTGAAAGCTGCATAAATGTAATACCGCTGTCAATTTTGACAAGGGAGGGTTTGGGGAAAAGCCAGAAAAAAGCACATTCCACATATTTTCAGCTATTTTTCTCCTCTTTTATTCATGACAATTCTCTAGGAATCATTGAAATTCTGACTTTTTGCCTTAGATGTGGAAGAATCTTATATGCACAAAAAATTGCTTAGGTTACACGTTATTGAAACCCGAGGCTCCTTCAAGTGTCCAAATTGTTCAACCAAACCCAGAGTCTCCCAGCCATTAATCACTTCTGGAAACGCTGTCTGCAAGCTCCCACATCCCGTTCTCAGTCCCTGTGACCGAGCACGCAAATGCTCCTGCGAAATTTGATGAACATGGCTGTTTGCTCCCTCTCTCTCCAACCCTGCTGCCTTGCAAGGCAAGGCCGGGAATGCCAGCGGGATGTTACCACTTCATATGACTATTTGTTGAGTAAAACCGTGTTTGGCACATTGCTTTTGAAACCCCTTCCCTCCTGTACCCTGAGAACAACGGCACAGACTGAATACAACACGACAAATTACACCAGCCTTCGATACAGAGCCGAGAAAATAAAAAAGGGAAGTTAATATGTTGTCCTAGCAACCCCGACTATCTCTTTAAACCCAAATTTAATTTTCTGATCAAATGTTGAAAGAAGTTCTTGCAAGAGCATTACTATTCCTGAAAGAAAGTGCAAGGTACAAATAAATTACCACCCCCCGCACCATCACAAACTGTTTTGGCAGTGTAAAAGCGACGTGCATAAATTTTTCCCTAACAAGTCTATGAATACAACAAAGTAGTGGCAAGAGAATAGAAATCTCGTAGCCCAGAGCATCAGCTTCCGTGGAGGAGCCTGAGTGGGCTCAGGGGGATGCAGGAGGCTCTCGTGCCCCTTGTCCTCCCCCAGGCAGCCTCAATCTGGGGAGCAAAGGTGGTTAAAGGTGGTTTCCCAAGGGAAGAGGAGGCTGCACTCTCCAGGCAAAGGAATTGGGACAGGACTGTGGCTGCTCTTTCCCCCCTCCCACACGCGACCTGCCATGATTTCTTCCTCTCCTCATGCGGGAGGTTCACGAGATGCCTAAACTGTCAGTGCAGAATAATATCAGATCCCCTGGCTCCGAGAATCTCCTTTGATGCCTTTGTCCTGATCATTACCGAGTTTGTACACTGTTTTCTTTGTACTGCCTCCGCCAAATAGCCTGCTCCCGCTAACGGCTAATAATGTCAGTTATTACTAGACACTGCCAGGATTGATTCGTGCTGCACCCACACTTCTGGAGCTGAAGGTCAGGAAAGAGAGACAGTTTCATCTGTCTTTTCTCTACAGGATTCATTGCTTGTTTGGGCTATTAGTAGCAAAGAAAACTGATCGGACTTAGACTGGTATAATCACTTACAAGAGATACTGGGGACATGGTCAAAGAGCCCTCATGCTGCACACGATGATCTACACAGGTTGCTGTGCACCCAGTGGGTGTTTGTAACAGGGACCCAAGAAAGAATCTGATTGTCACTAGCAAATATGTGGGTGAAAAAGAGTATATTAAAATCAAGCTTTGATTGCAGAACTGTGATCTTAACGACGGCAACCAACTCACCAATATAATGACTAATGCTGATGGTCCACAATTTTAGAAAGTCAGTTTTTACCCTGCCAGGTGGAAAGGGCTGGAAATTGAATTTATGTGAACGTCTGCCCAAAGGTACAGCTCAAGTCAGGGAGTTCAAGCTCTAACCCACTACCTACATGTTTGTAGCCAGGCTGAAGGTAAGTGAAAGCATAGGAAGTCACCGCTGAACTTCCAGTTTTAAGTCAGTGTGGGGCTTCCACCTTAGAAAATAAAGAGAAAGGAAAAAAAAAAAAGGTAACTTTGGACACATAATTGTGTGTTTGCCTCTATCAGTGTGTCTCCAAAGGACCTGTAACACATCAGGATAAAAACAACCCTTCATCATTAACAAAGTTTTTCCTTAAAAAGATGGAATTTAAAAAAACCCAACAAACTCAAGGTATCCCCACTTTTGCTGCCTTTTTGCCCACTGAAATGCAGAAGCCAGGAAGGTGCCCCCAGCCCCAGCTTGACTCAACTATGGCTGAAGCTTGAGCACAAGGACCAAACAGCAAAGCAGCATCGCTCCAAGGAACTCAAATGGAAGCAATTTAAACCTGCATCATGGAGGAGAAGAGTCTGTTAGTTCTTTGTGGACATTTTTCTGCTCTATTTCCTGTTGCATATAGTACCCGGATCCCACTGTGATAGAAGCATTAGAAATGCATAGAGGGAGACGGAAACAGGGAAAAGGAGGCTGGATTTAAATATTCAGTGCTAAAGGCACTATATTTTATTTTCAGGAAACGCAGATAAACAGAAGCTCTCTAAGAAAGCGATGTACAGTTTAATAAAGTGTATGCTATAGGATGTCCTTGCAGCACTTTTATTAGCATTAATAGGGTCTAAGCTGTCTGTATGTAAATCATTGCAGATCTAGGAGACGAAATATATCATAAGACTCACATGACTTACCCAATTATACTAAGAAAAATCCATGAGCTAATTATACTGCATTGAGCAAAACAAAGACAGGGGGAAATACGTTGCAAATATTCAGCAATGACTCATTATTTGTTGTTAATTGCCATCATACTGCAACGGTTAGCCTCTTACCTGTGCTTAATTCCATTTCCAGTAAGAATATAAGGATGCGAAGTATTCAGAAAGAAATCACGTAAGAAGTAGTACTTGCCACAGAAAGTTGCAAAGACCATTGACAATGAAGCATCGTATGTATTACCACCAGGGAGATATTCATCGCACAAAGGCACATGCTTTTTATATTGCAATGTGTAATTTTAACACTCATTAATGAGATTTTTAAAAGTATATATTTTTTTTTTAAGTAATCCTGTAACATTGTGACCAAAGGTTTCATTTGCATAATTGCCAGGGTGCAATTTAGTAAATCTTGTTGAGAAGTTAAGAACATTATCTGAATACAATGTAAGGTTTACTTCTTTTGTTGAAACCGTTCCTGAAGCAGTTTCCCATAACAATAATAAGAATAAAAACCCTTCTATTCCCAAGGAGCTCACTAGATCAGGAGAAAAAAATATTGGTTGGCGGAATTTAGTGGCTCTGGAGTTGCTTTTTATGTTCATTTATGGCTGGGAAGTGAGAAGATGGTAACCTATCTGTAGGATAATCTGACCAGAGACCATACACATGATTTTTTTTCATTTATCTTTCCTTTCATAATGTAGTCAAGAGGTATGCAGGGTTCTGGGGTACAGAACAGATGGCAGAGGGTAGTTTTCTTTAGCTGCACTTACACATTTTTTACTCAAAGAGCCCTTGGACCTTTGAGCTTTTCCAGTGCCAGGCATGGTACAACATGGTGTACGATGACACGAACAGAGTAAATGATGATGGCTGATGACTGCCATAAGAGGAATTTGCTTGTAAAGCAGCCTTCATTCTCTAAAAAACCCCTGTGGGATGATGGAGCTTAGAGTGGGTCATTACACTGTCGAGGGAAAATGCCCCAGATCAAAATTCAATTTACGGTGGAAGATGTGATCCCCTGATCCATCCCATCTCATGAAAACAGGTGACATTTTCCACACGGGAACCCTGAGATGCTGAGAATCCTCACCTACGCTGACAGATACAACCAGACTGTCCAGGAACTGTGGGACTGGCCACCAAAGCCACAGAGGGAACCTACAGCAGCACCGGGCACCCAACTCCCATTGCCAGGGCTTGGCTGTGGCAAGCAAGGACTCAGTGGTCTTTCAGCCCAAGAGTGAAGCAGGGGGCTGCCAAGGGGTCTGAGCTCAAACCATTGATGCACCATGCAAAACAGAGCACAAGGGCTGCAGTTAATAGTTGCAACCAGGAACGAGAATGCCAAGAGCCTGATTCAGTGTTCCTGTTTCTGCAGAGTAATGCTAGAAACAGGAGAAATCTGTGTGATTTCACAGGTGGGTATTTTCCGCTGCAAGTTCTGATATATAACTGTGTGAACATCAACATTGCAACTCTTGAGATCATACAGGCTAAGCCCTTCGGAGCTGGCTTTCTCCTTTGTAGCCACGTCACAGGTAGATGGGCTTGAAAAGCAGCCCGTGCTTGTGACACAGGACTCTGCCTTGCCTTTACACATAAAATCTTGGGGTTCCTCCATCTCCATCAGGATTTACCAGGGAGCTAAACCATGCCCACAAAAGTTTTGCTGGTAAGCAAAACTGCAACTGATGAGCTCCTCCGAGGTACCGTATTTTATCACTCTCTTTTGCCCCTGCTGGTCTGTATCCTTCTTATACTCTTAGCACTTCCATCGCTCGCTGTGGGGTTTCGAATTGACTAGTCTCTCCCTCAGCAGAGGACAAGAACCACCGCGGTTCGGTGTCGCTCTGCACCAGGAGCAGAGGCACTGCAGGATACAGAAAGCTGTATGGTCAGCAGATCAGAGGACTCACAGTGAGTCCATAAATTACACACCTTTTGGAGTACGGCACTGCCAGGAAAAAATGGGCCAGTGGAGATTGTTTATGTATCAGTAAAGGAAATGCCTGGGAGCTGAGGAGATCAGGTGTGTAAGGAAAGGTCGAACAAACAAGGACAACTGAACACACAGAGGAGAAGATGGGACTGTAACAACAGCGTTCCTGTGCCTGACAAACTGCATTTAAAGGATTTTACTGAGCTGTACACAGCCCAGGTTCTGCCCATTACCATACGATGGTGTATGGAAATGCTTGGGAATGTATCTAGAGAAAGTAAAGCCCGCAACTGACACTCCGATGCATTTTCTTCCCACAGAGTAAAGCAGAAAATAAATTTTCTTTGAAGTTCTCCAACTTGCTCTATAACATATGGAGTTAAGAATGCCCTTCAAAAATTACTTGCCAGTTTCCTAAATCTCCCACAGAATACTATGCAACGTTTGCACTAACATGACCTGGGGAGACTTAGACTTGATTTTTTTGTTTTATAAAACCCATTATAATTATTAATGAACACATAAAATAATGTAAATGATAAGCAGTAAGTGTCTTTTATTATTAAGCTCTTAGCTATTTTGCCCATTAAGAAAACCAAATTAAAATAATTGAAGACTATAATCTGTCATGCATTCAAAATGCTCCATAGAAATTCAGACAGGCAAACATATTCAAAGTCTTTAAATGAGCACACTTAAAAGTCAGTCTAAGCATTCCAGGATTGGCTCATTAATTTTAGTGGAAATATTTTAATTCAGCTACTCTTACTGCTTATAGAAATCCTTGCTAAGGAGTTACTTATTTATTTTCCCTGAATCCAAAATATGTTTAAGACTCACTCATATAAAAGTTCTGAACTCTTATTTCACAGTTGTTTCAGAAGCCAATAAAGAGACACATCTCCAGCCCTGAATTTGCAAACAAATTACTGTGTGCTGCTTAAAAAATTACATATGGTTTCAATAAAGAAATGAAAAAGTCAAATGGACAGAGAAAAATTATGACTGATTTGGAGACCCAACCAGGTTAAGTTGATAATTATTATCATCTGTCCACTTTTATCACACTTGTCAATGATCCCAAGCTACTTCCCAGAAAGAAAGGAAAAAAGAAAACAGAAGATCCTCTAAAACATTTCAGCTGTCTTCAGAGAAAACACCTATTCAGCATCTTTCAAAGAGGATGCTCTGACAGGGCAAAGGCCATGTTTGAATAAAAGGAATATTTCCACTAACTACAACACCGGGCTTAAGAGCAGCCTGTAAGTCTTTATCCATTACCGGACAACACGACTATAGGTTGAGCTGAGTTTCCCATGGTGATATTTGCAAACAAGGTTAAGTAGGAACAGGTATCTATTGGCAAAGAAAGAAAGGAGTAAAATGCACATTTGACTTTCTTCCCTCAACTGGGACTGTTTTCATCTTGTACATAACTTTCTAGAAACTTGCTATCTGCCCTAAGAGAGTCAGATTAACAGAAGATAAGCAAGCCTTTCCAGATGGAAATCTATCCTCTCATCTTGAACACTTAAGCACATATCAGATTTCCCAGAGAAGTGGTTTTGCTGTTCCACATATTGACACATTGTAGAGAGAGAACCAAGAACTACATTTAGACTAGATGCCCAATTTTTACATGGTTGAGATTCACTGCTGTGAAAGCCATTCTTCCTGCACCTACAAACAGCATTTAGCTACTATCATTACTACTGCGCAAGAGCTTAAGTTTCTTTCTCTTCTTTAAAAGATGGTAAAAACGTTCCCTTTGTCTCAATGGCTGGACGGCTCTCCTGTCAGGTTAAATCTTTCTCTGCTCCCGTTGAAACTTGACAAAATGATTTATAATATATATATGTTTTGATGACATAACGGAGTAAAACTAGTATGTGAGAGAGATTAAAGCTGCTACTTAAGCTATCAAGGTAAGTGCTGATGCA
>NW_009696076.1:28714-59035 GCF_000703405.1 Apaloderma vittatum
AGGGAAAGAAATGAACCTATAAAATGCTTGAACTCCAAAGAGAAGAACCTCTCGCACATGCCAGGCTCACGCTCTGTGCGGGCAGAGGAACCCCTTCCCCGTCCTGCTCGCCTGCTTCTTACCAGGAGGAGTTTCCTTGCTCTGCACTGACCCCACAAGCGCTTGGCGAAGGCACTTCACCACATGTGCAGTCGCTGAGAGCTTCCAGCGTTTCACAAGTCCTTTGGCTTTCATGGGGCTCCCTCTGTCCAAGGGCTGTTCTCCAGCACAGCAGCTCCCTCCAGGCCAATTATGTCCACGTGGATACATTTCTCCCGAGCCTTCCCTATGCCCATTGTAGCTTTGATAGCATCCACTCCCGCTCTCGCTTCCAGGTTTTTTTGAACTGTTTACTACGGTTTTTCTCCTCTGCCTGGACAAAAATCTAACATCGAGCAGATGGAGAATGGGAGAATATAAATCAGGGTCACTAAGGAGACCATAATGCAGTGGGAGAGAAGATTTTCTGCCTGCAATTCTGACCAATAACTGTGTGTAACCCCGTGCATAATGAAAATGAACTTGTCAGACTCATGGTCCAATTAGAAATTACCATTATTTTGGTTGGGATAAAAGCAAAGTAAGAATCCCTTTGCCTAGGAAACCATATTTTGTATGTGATGAGATGAGACACTACAAGCACAGAACACCCGGTGGGCAGCAGCGCAACAGGGCTCAGGATTGTCTGCGTTTTAACTTTGCTTTCCCATCTGCTGAAACAACAAGGAATTTCTGTTTTAGTACGAGCTGTCTGGATGCAGGACTGAGGTCTGCAGGATTTGCAGGGCCAGTCTGCTGTCTGCCTAACTCTCCAGCTGAACCAAGGTTTCTGAGTGATGACTTGGGACCGACAGCAGCTGAGATGATGGCAGCCCTGCCAGGTCTCTGTCTTTACCAGTGAAAACTCAGTAAACTGCAATTTGTTGCATGGTCTTCATGATTAAATAATTAAGCCATTTTCATTACGTGCTATTATCAAGGTCAAGAAGCTAATGCGCCTCTATCAGGAACTGGCCAATGCTAATGGATCTTCCACATCTAATGGTAATTGATACGGCAGAGTAATTTCTAAAGCAACATGTGCCTTTCTTCAGGCCTTGCGCAGCCGGTTCCGTTTTTCAGTACCCCACTGTGGAAATGCTTCAGGCTGCAGCAAGGTGAGTGAGAGGGGAGACAGAGGCTCTGATTGGAAGAGAAGATTATTATGGATCGGCAGAACACCATCATGCGACTGATGTCTTATCACCTACAGAATGCTGATAGCAGAAGCAACAAAACTTGGTTTTACCACTTTTCCTCTTACTGCTCATACAAGAGAGCAGATTCTTCAGTGTAGTGACTGAATGCATCCCAGTGGAGCTGCACGTGCTGCTGTCGGGTGAATTTTGGCCCTGAAGAACCGAGGCTGGTTCACACTGTGCAGGATGTAAGCGGCTGATATTAACCAACTGGGATTTGAACCAGATGCACAAGTCCTCCTCTGCTGTAGAGGATGCTCCATGACGATAAGTCAAAGAAAATACCTCTGAGAGTTCAAAACACACTGTTCTTATTCCTGTGCTAAAGAAGTCATGACAGGCAAGAGAAGATCATCCTTCATAATCTATTTATGAAGGGCTACAAACTGTTATCCTTACACACAGAGTACCAGCCTGCAGCGCCTTCTTGCAGCTGACCCTACTGCTGACTGCTACGGCTATGCCTAAATTAAGACTAAGTCAAGCAAAATAAATCACGGCAGTGGGACTTTGTCCTCCTTTCTTTTTGATATGTCTGTCCTGAAGACTTAAGTCACATCTGCCACAAAGCCAGCCTGGCAAAGAGAATCCAGCACCTTTTTAGGTAAAACCAGACTGCTCTGTGTGGAAAATAAAACAAGGATAGCAAATACTGACCCACACAGGAGAAACCCAATCGCTGTAACTAATGATCAAAGCCATCAGCTAGTATAAATCAGTGTAGGCCCACTGGCTTCAGACAGAGGCATGCTAATTTATTTCAGCTGAAAATCTGGTCCATGGTGTTTAAAAATCAAGTTGCACAGTGGAAGAAGAAGTGAGGAATGATCTTTGTAGTAATTCAACACAAGCAGCATTCCTCTCAGCGGGACAGCAAGCTCGGACACAGAGACAAAGTATTCAGTGGGGAACAAGCACAGTTGTGCACTCCTGAAGGGAGCTTTTCCCAGACTCAAAGGATATAATAGGTCTTAGCACAACCTTTACTTTTGGAATGAGCTCTAGCTTTCCTGATCATATATAGCCACGCATTCACACTTTGCATGACACCTAGAGATACTCCTGATCGTGGAGAACTGGTGCTGGGACACGACTGCAAATGCTAGCCTCAGCATAAAATTAAGCTTCTGGACCTGCCTGAAAATAGCTAACAATAGGAAACAACAGCAAAACCCTCCGGTGTGTATATGTTGGAGAACAAAATCTGCTGAGGCTCATGTCTGAGACACTACTTTGGGATGCTTGCAGAGCAGGATTTAAAGCACTGCAGTTCTCAAAGTCTCTCTAATACGTTTAATTATAGTAAAGGCGAACCCATCCATTTGTTCTGTAGGGTAGATTACATGGCACAGTGTATAGAGAAGCTGTTTCAATGCTCAGTAAAGGGAAACACCAACTGTGCGGAGGCAGAAAATGAAGCTCTCCCCATGCACTACAGCAGCAACGCTAATGGGCATCAGTGCAGGTCTAGACCCCGTGACAATTACAGGTTCCTTCCGGCCTGAGATATGATGTGATTTATTCCCCACTGAACAAAGCCAGTTTGAGACAATTTTAGTCGTACGCTTCATCCTCATATATTAGGTAGACAAAATATTGGATCCTCTGTAACTTTTCCCTGATGGGCAAATTCTGCCCGTGGACACATCCGAGCGCTTCTTTCTGCAAACAGCAACAGCAGCTAGGCAGGACAGGCAGAGCTCTCTTCTTCCTTCAAAAGGGCACCGAGCGAGACACTGCGAGAACTCTGTGGTCAGAAACAAAAGCTGGCCCGGGAACTGCAAACAGGCAGAATCGCAGAAGTCCTTTCCAGCCTCAACAATTCTGTGATTTTGTGGTCTCAAGAGGCTCACCATGGGGGTTCCTATTACTAAGAATTTAGGGTACATGTTAATTTGCTGCTGCCATTTTGCTTTTCCAAGCGTTTCCACAATAGGTGTGAGGTGCAAACTCCTCGTGCAAACCCAGAGCTCGGAGGATTTGGCTAATAGTGACAGTGGAGTCCAGTCTGATCTGGCGTGATGGTGCTCAGCTGCCTGTTTGATTGCAGATACTCTGACAGACATACCAAATTCCTGTTCATTTTTTTCCCAGTATTATTAATTGGTAATTTAATTTCCGATCTGGTGAATTACATGCAATTCCTTCACCATCAGTTAAATGACAAGTTTAGAGCAGAATAGTTTAGGTAAGCAGATTGTCAGTGCTTATGGCTGTAAGACATAATTATGTACAGCCAACTGTGTAACGCGCTTGAAAAAATTATAAGCCTAAGCACAGAAATTAAAATTATTTCAAGATGAAGTTGTACAAATACAGCTGCAAAAAAGCTGCAAAATCCTATTAATTTATTCCAACTGTAGAGGGAAGTGCAGTGAGGTTCCAGCCCCCACCGCCCTACCAAAGAAAGTTTAACTATAACACGCAGCGAATCAATGGCTGGATGCTTAAATCTAAACGTGGCTCCAGAAAACTATTTCAGCTATTATTTATGTACTCATAAACTTCTGGGCATCAGCTGGTAACTTGGCATGACGACTCCTCAGCGTGTCAGGGCAAACATTAAACACTAAATTACCATATGTCAGCTTAGGGTAGTTAATAATTCCACCACATCTTGGACAACTTGAATGCCTTTCTGAAACTGCTGTCAAATCGAATCTTTCCTTCGATCAATAAAGCAGCACAACAAAATACACTATTTGTGGTGTCTGAAAGAATAGATTAGCAAAATACTGTAAATGCAGCTGGCAGGGACTAACCCCGTTTCGTTACACGAGATCCCCAGTACTCATACTGACATTTACAATGAGGAAACAGCACGTGTGCGTACATCACCTTCCACTTCTGGTTCATGCACTTCTGGTTTGCCCCCAAAGCCCCCCCTCACACCTCCAGAGCCGCGTGTTACCTGCAGATCTAACAGGCAGCAGTTAATTACGGGAGCAATGTTTGTTCCACACCATTCGGGCTACCAGTCGCAGCTGGAGGAATAAAATAGAGAAAGACTGCAAGCACAGAGAACCTGTCCGACCTTCTGCTTGTTTTCCAAGCTGTGTAATAGAGCTATCTCTGGCAATACTGAGAATAAGGACCAGCAACAATCTCTGGGAACAGTCAATAAAGTAGGAAACACAGAAATCTGCACAACAGGCTTTATTTAAAGGGGTACTATCAACACCAAATCACGCTTTTGCTGCCACTTTTACTCTCAGTCAAACACAGCTACAACTAACACACGCTACTACACTACGTAAAACAGATTGGAAGGAAATGTTATTTCCTCTGTGCATTTGACAGCATCAATGACACATTTCAAGATACTCAACACTGGCAAATCGAGGCCAGATCACCCGTGCAATTCGGTTTCTGCCAAAGCACGCAAAACGTAAGTCAAATTATTTCCAGGGCTTGCTGCACACCTCACTATGACTATGCAGAAACTCTGGCCCTGGCTTCCCATAGTGCAGCCACAGGTCATTTGTAGCCTCTCTAACGAGCCGTGGAAGGGATTTTCTTCTTTTTTTTTTTTTTCACTTAACACAAACTGAAAGCAACGGTGTTGCACTGCAGGCACCTTTGCTGCGCAGACCCCAGCCTCATCCTCACTCCCGCCCGCAGCCCTCCAGGAACGATGCTGGGAAACGCTGCTCTAATTTGTTCTTTTGAGGCAGAAACGAAATGTGAGCTCTTACAACATTTCTGTGTTTTCTCGTGCTCTTTGGTCTGTTCACTATTTCCATTGTCATGTCAGATTTTATAGTTCAACTTTAAGTCAGAAATATGCCTTCTAGGGCTTACGGATCCATCCCATCCAGTACAGTCGTCTTCTTAAAGCCTTGTTGGAGACTGGTGACAGCAGGAGTGGAACTGAAACACAGTGGTCCTCAATAACCTTTAAAACCATCAGCAGTAAGTAAAGGAAAACGGTTTCTTACAGAACACTTTTCTGAGCACTTTCGTTTTTTGTAATTCAGGTCACTCCATCCGATCCTCTGTCACCAATAGATTTAGCCGTAGTGGCTGTTCTCAGGCTGCAGGGCTCTGAGAAAGTGATGGGAAAGTCGCTGGTGGCAGGAAATTGCCTTCATAATACTTTCAATTTTAAAAAGTTGATAATGACGCAGGGAATAGGTCCTGTGGGAACCGCGAGGGTTGAAAATAATCCACCAGTGAAAGAATTGTGAACTGCTGACTTTGGGCACTTAATTGGGATGGAATTACCGGTCATCTTCCTCTATCAATCCCACGCATACTCAATATTAAAAAGGAACAGATTATTATTATTTCATACAGTATCTTTTTTCATCAGAGGAAATGAAAAGAAAAAGACTCCGTCACATACAAAAATCATGCAGCTGCCTTATAAGCTGTGCTTTGCTCTTCAAGCTAGCGTAAATCAGCATGGCTTCTTTTAGTTCAGTGGCTTTACACCCATTTCCACCGGCTGACAAGCTGACCCAATACTTTTGAGGTGATTAGGAGTGGGATATCGCTTCATGTTTATTTCTAGGAAAGCTCAAAGTTGGCTCTCGTGCCTTTGAGAAGCTGGATGTATGGGGGAGAATGAGGTTTCTTCAAACTCTAAGTCTTCAGGGCTTTTAAATATTTTTTTTTTTTAAATAAGAAGCAGGAGAAAGATTTTCTGACCCTCTGAACTACCCCTGGTTTCAAATACGCTACATGGCATGCCTGTAAACAGGAGAAGAAAGCTCTTATATGAAACTTCTTAAAACTGCAGAAGCTGACGGACAGCAAATGGGATGCAAGCCAAGGAACATGACAATTAGCACAGAGAAAGTTTGCAGGGTTTATTCCATCAGTCAGCACTTAAGGAGGCTTTGAAGGGGAAAAAGCATCCTTTTATATATTAATCCACTACTTCTGCACTTTCGCCCTATTCCATGGATTTAGTGCTTAGCTGCTAAGCATCTGTATGCAGAGCTTTATTAAGGAGTTGGTTTACTTTTTGAAAGATTCCATATCCATTAGTTTAGAGAGAGAAAAATGGCAAAATCATTTTGCCTGCTGCAATATTCAGAGTTTAAATGACAGTTTACTCTTCCCCAGCTTTCAGTACTTGAAGATGGTGATGAGAGAAGAGCTAGCATTTCTTGCAATGTTATTTCTGGTCATCACCTTACTAAAGAGTCGGGTTGTGCTACTGATGATAAAGGAACTTGGTGAAAGCAAACAGAAAATCCCCCACATTTCACCCCCTCCTTGTTCTGCCTTGACAGACTTCACATCTGAAGAGGCACCTTACTGTTCCAAGATAAAATATTTTCTTTTTTACTTTAAAAAGAAAAAGTTCTCTCAAGCAAGAAGTTGGGCAACAGCAGGGGACAATGCCATGCCAGTATTAATTAGCAAATTCCAAATGAATCATAGTTTGTGCTTAGCGGGGTATGCTTGAAAATTATGTGAACTTTTAAAATGCTGTGTTGAGCATAATAGTTGCAGCTTATTTTTACATATTTTTTAATAAGCCTGACAAAGAAAGAGTCGCTTTGGAAGGGCATCTTACTCATTCCCTCCATGGCCCTGTTCCCAGGCATTTGTGCTCTTGCCTATCTCTTTATTCAGAGAACGACAACCCCCTTAGCTCACCCCTTCTGGTTCGAGGCCACTACTGGGGTTCAGTATTTTTCCCTCTAATTAAGAGATGGCACACGAGGTTGTCCACGCTGCACCCTGAATCACCTCGCAGGGGTTGCATTGTGACAGGCCGCGCTTGTCACTTCCCCTGCTCTTTGATCCTGAAGTCCCCAGGACTCCAAACTCTGCCTTCCCCGCAGCAGAGCGGTGCTCCTGCTGCCAGGCTGCCTCTCCATGCCAGGGCTCCCACCGCTCCGCGGGCACCCAACTCCCTGCCTCAGCACGGGAGCCAGAACCGGGCAGCGGCCACATATGGCAGAAACTGCAGCGACAGACTCTGATCTTAATTTTATGATTATTTAGGTTGCGATAGAGCTGGGGCACCTGGCTGTGCGAGGCTCATCAGTTCTCTTTGATTTGGAAGACTCTGCGCATCTGTGTCAGACTGTGAACTTCCATTTCAGTGCAGAGCATCGTTGCTGGTTTTCCTCTCTTCAACAGATCAGACCAAGAGCATCTTTGACTACCTGATCCGAGTTTCTAGCAGCTCAGGAAGTCATTAAGGAAAGGTTTCGCTGGCTACACTTGAGCGGGCAGCAGAAGGATCACATAGATATCTAGGATGCGACCAGACCAAGCCCCAGCTGACGGGGTACGACCCTGGAGATTCGGCTTTGGGGGAGAGGATGGATGAAACACCCCACGTGTCCTTTCTACCATAGGAGACCAACGTTACCTTCCAGGGGAGAAGCACTTTCCAGGCGAGTAGAGGCAAGAAAAGAGTGCGATTTGTAAAGGATTATGGTCTAAAGGAAGAGCAGTCTCAGGAAGCATTACCAGCCCTGTCTGCCTGTTGGCTGGGAGGAGAAAGAATAAAAGGGATAGCAAAGAAAATACAATCCCCTCCCCATTCTGCACCAGGATAACCTTGCTGCCTGCAGAAAACAGGCTGGGGGAAGATTCAAGCACTCAAAACCACACTGCACAGCGTGGATTTAACTTAACTCAAACCTGTCCACCACAATTCAGCAGGTACGGCGATACTTGTGAGATTCACATGTCTCCTTATGCTGGCAAACAGAATTGACCGTGCGCTGAAAGAGCTGGGGGCTACTGCAACCTAAATAACAACTGCAACGTCCACTGGGATCCAGAACATTCAGCGCTATTTTAATCAAATTACTATCGATTAGGGACAAACTAGAGTCGACTGAAGTTAATGGACAGATTTCCATCGACTTCAAAGGGCTCTGTAACAGCCAGTAACACAGAAAACAAGCGAGTGTCAAAATGAGAAAATGCATTTTAGTCTAACCCTAATTGCATGAGATGAAAGAATGGTTTCAGCTGAAATTTTTTTAAACTATTCTGCCCGAGACAAACATCAAACAACTAAACAAACAAAATCCAGCAAAGCTACTAGCAAATAAGAGAAGAGTCTGATAACAGCAAGCATTGACAGCTGTGGGTACGAGAGACCTACAAACGGATTTATTAGCTCTACTGACAGCCATGGAAGACTTTTACTAACTTGATTAGGAAAAAAACTTTGCAATTTTGTGCATGTATAGATATATACATTAATTTAGTTTTACTTCCCACTCAGATTTACTTCCTTTAAGAAAGAGGAGATTTTTTTGCTTTTTCCCTGGAAAACTGTCAGTGTTTAATTCCACACTACAAAAGTATCATTTGTCCTTTTGTCTTCAGAGGACGTAATCATCTTCTCTGAGGAACGAATACAAAATCATGACACAAGTAATATCTTTAAACTAGCCTCTCTTACTGCCTAGAACATTTCATTGTCTTTAAAACTATATATTTATGTGACAGCCAGACATCCATTAAAACCCACAAATCTTAAGGCCTAAGAGGTTTAAAAGGGATTTCTTCTTTTAAATTTTATAAGGGAAAAATTAAGCCTAAAAACTAGGAGGTTATGACTTTCCTGACCTTCACAATATTAGGTTCTTTGCAGAGTTGGTGCAACTAAATGCTGAGTTTGTGGAAGAAATTAGCTTCTTTAATAGGAAAAAAATCCCATCTCTGAGAGAGCACTTTAAACAGCTTGCAGGGACCAGCAGCACCATACTGTTGTCAACTCCAACATTACATTTTCCCAGCTTTCATTCATTCAAGTGGTTTAGCAGGTAAATAAGATAAATCCCACTTGAAGTCACTTGTGCCACACTCAAATGGCAATAGAGACTGCACTGGCTTTCTTGTCACAAAACAGTTGAGAAAATTGGAGGCAATAATTAAAAAAAAAGAAAAAGATTTTGGGTTTAAATGCTCCATCCTATCTAGTTCCTTCTTCCATCAACATTCAATAGGACATTTTGCTCAAAGTGTTTTGGAATAAGTACCAGAATCTGCCCACATATATTTCTTTCCTGATGAAGATCCCAGCACCACCATTAACAACAGGAGAAGAAGGCAAACAAGCAACAGACACTCAGCTACCAGAGCCCTCATCACCACATCTTTTGGTAGAAAAGGAGCCAGAACATTGTCCACTGAAGGACCCAGGCCCGAGGCTTTCCAGGCAAACCCTTCTTTCATAAAAACCCTTTGAGAAGTACAAGTGCAAGTACTTGCTGTCACTTCCAACGACCGGGTGAGACGCGATTTATGACTTTCCCTCGTGCTGCTCCCAGCAAAGTGTCACCTCAGAGCGTGAGACTGGCGCGATGCCCGCAGAGAGCGTGTGTCTCCGTGCTGCTCCAGGTAACCACGACTGGGATTGGAAGATATGGTTCAAGCATCTCTTAATGACCTATTGTCTGCGGATCACTGACAGAGTTGATTATAACAGTCTGACATGACTCCAAAAGAGCTGTTATGGTCTATTGTATCAATAGGTACCTATTATACCAATGGGCACCTAGGGAGCCTTTAATCTGCATGTGTAATAACAGCATACTAAAACTCAGTATTATTTTTTTTTTTCTTAAAGTTGCTACCACTATAGCAGTAAAAAGAAATAAAAGTAACGCTCACTGTAAAAATAAAAGCCCTGCCATTGTTCACATGACAAGAGCACACAAAAAAAGTCTGAAACCTCAGATTTTTCCCCTTTCGGTTGTAATATAAAAATGATCCAAAATGTTTATGCCAGGAGACAATTTGGAATGACTTGTTTACCTGCTGAGCTGTAATCTTGGTCAGCGGGAAGGCTACTGATGTGACTCAAACTGTATTGCTGCTCCGCTGTGATGGAAAGGGGGTGAACTATCATAATTCTTAAATTAGTAGAAACGTTTTTTTTGTGTGTGTGATGTGTCAAAGAATGAAAATAAGCACGGGGGGAAATTGCTTGTTTCCCTGGGAAACTGGTAGATGGATCTGATTAAGAAAAGTCTACTTCCATGTTAAGTTCTCAAGAGGTTCCTGGATACTGCAGAGACAGGCATGGTGTGAAGGCACATACACAAAGATACTGGTTTAGCAAGAGAACTGAAACAAGACATAGAATGCACAATTATCATTTATGAAGTCACAGGCTCTTGCTTTTTTCAGAGCAGATTCTTTCAAAACAGTTATTTGTGCAGTGAGGTCTATGGGACATTAGATACCCAGAGCACAGAAGCATTCAAATTGCTTTTCTGGCAAAATGCTGTTAAAAAATGATTTGACTAATAAAGAATTCTGTTTACAGGAGAAGAGTTAGAAGATGCTTTGGAAACATTTGTTTGCTCATTCTTTAAGGGGTATCTTTTTTGCAGATACAAGGCAGTTTTCAAAACAGGGTGTAAGGTACACAATCACCCAGGATCTCTGATGAGAAGACAGTTGGGTGCTCAATCCTATTTCCATTTAGTCCTGACACAGAAACACATCTCCATGAAGTTTTGCAAGAGAATAAACATCCATTTTGCTAGCAATTAAATCCTTACTTGTACAGGGGTCTTAATGTTTCCACTGACAGTCGTGACAGAAGAATATCGCTATATCTTGAGAATTTTAATATGAAATTCTTGAATGTAGAACTTGTGTGACTTGGCACACTTCAGGTCTACAGGGGAAAAAAAGCCTGGGTTACAAACCCCATATGATAAACAAACATTTGACAGTACGCTTAAAAACACTATTTAAATAGAATCTTCTGTTCAAGTTATTAATGCCTTTAATATGGATTCTCATCTCCTCTTCTCTTTTTATTACTTTGTGTGCCTTTCTGGTTATTTAAAGAGTTGTTAAAAGTGCTGGTCAGCACTTCAGAGCTCCCACTGCTCATCAGTGACAGATGCTGACCATAAAGTTAACACCAACACAAAAAAATTCCCCCACCACAACCCAGAAGCCTTTCTTATTTCTCTCGGGGAAGGGAAGGCAAACACATCCATCCCTGCCTGTCCTGCTCTTCCCAGTTTCCCACTGGAGAGCAACACCGAGCCAGCGCGGAGCTCGCCGGGTTGTTTTAACTCAGAATATGGGAACGCGAGCTCTTTAAAAAGTGTTAAGCACTACATCAACCCAGCCCAAACCTGCTGTCCCATCAGCTCCCCAGGGAGTTAGAGACACCCAGGAGAACATCCTGAATCCTCAGAAGCATCATCTGCAGGTGCTTGAGCCGCGTGTGCCCCCTCCCCTCGTACTGTGCTGCCTTTTCCTTGAGGCAACAGCTGCCCTTGCCAGCCTGTGTGTTTGATGGTGTGGATATCACACCCGTGGGAAAAGGGTCACGGTTTTCAGATCATCTGGTGGAGTAATGGGAGGAGACAGCTCCCCAGCAGCCAGAGCCAGAACATCTCTGCGCTCTGACATCGCGACAGGACACCGGGACAGTCAAAAGAAAACCAGAGCCCTGAAACATCTGCCCATCTACGTCGGAGCAGCGGTGCCAGCAGATTGTGCCAAATGCATCTGCGCTTCTTTCTTGTTTGCTTCAACCTCTGCACGTTGATTCTGAACTAATTCAAAGCACAGACTGGCTGGGGAATCTTTAGTGATCCTGAAAGCTGGGATCATGTAACACAGGCAGAACAGGATAGATACTCTCCAAAAGTAAAAAAAACTTCGCTCCTGTCTTCTACCAGTGTAGTCTCAGGTTCTCTCGGTCATAGTTTCTTATTCTGACACGTGAACATTTATGCAATGTTTATCACATTAACAGCACAGCAAGGCAATAAAGAGCCAGGCGGTTCATGTTCATGAGTGAACTGTGGATGCAAGGAGAGCAAGAGCCCTCATCCATTTGGACCAGATCTCTGGGGATGCTTCAGATTATTACCCTACAGGAGCCCTAGAGTTTTTATCTAACTTAATGATTTTCCTAATGCCAAAATGCTACTAATGAATACTACGTCTGGATGAAAAAAAACTTTATGAAAGTCACTTGCAACTGGATTAAGTGTATGAAGATGTTTTCTTTGATACTGTCTTGTCAGTTCACATCAAGTGACTCTTGCACGCTTTCATGTCAGGTAATTCCCAGGAAATTCATGGCTACGATCTAGAATAAATGTGTGACTTTCAAATCGGTGAGAACTGAATGATAGGAATTTTAAATTGCTGGGATAAAACTGCTAGCTACTTCATAACACTCATGCTGCTTCCAGATTTAATACCTGCCTTTTCAAACACTATCAATTCACTTAATGTGTCAGTGGGGAATAACATTTTATTTTATTTTCCTTTATAAGGATCATGAACCATTTTCTCTCACAGAAACGTACCAATTACCCACATGCCAATTGTCCCAGACATGCTCTGATCTTGCAGCACGGACATTCAGTTCAGATGCACACAAAGCTTTCTGATGCTACAAAAGAGCCACTACGGGCTAAATCCGGGCCGGATGTAAGCAGGGAAATTTCTGCTGACATCAATGGAGTCGCACTCCCCAACACAGGTTCTGAGTTTTGCCCTCTGCCCCAAGAATCTGACAAATGCCGATGGAAGTCAGAAAGAAACCTCTCATGTGAAAAATACCTAATTTAAGGAATTAGCAGAGCAAAGCCATAAAAACAAGGAGCTAGAAATAAGAGACTGTATCGTTGCACTTATGCTGGGATAGGCAAGCTGTGTCTTACTCCGCGACACTCGAGGACGGGGAATCACCGCAGGGGCAAGGCAAGTGGTGCTCGTACGGCTCCCTGCCCCTACGGGATTGCTCAGCACGAGGAGTGCCACGGGGAAAAAAGGAGCCAGCCTTCAGGAGAGGCTGCGTTGAAGGAAGCATGGAGGGATCCAGCCTGCACGGCAGCACAGCTTGGCCGCTCAGCCTGGAATGCTCGATGCGATGTCTACGGGGCACAGCGAGCCAGCGCCAGGACTGGAAGCTGTGTATCTAAGCCTGCCCTCGCTAATTGATCCTGCTGAGAGTTTGGGTGTATAGCCAGGGCAGAGTGCCACACTAACGAAGCCATACTGCTTCTGGGACCGGGGCTGGGAGCTCTGGAGGGCACTGCCCTGGCCTCAGCAGGCGTTCCCGGCTGCTGGCAGCCACCTCAGCCACCCCTACCCGCTGACGTACTCCTCCTGGGCCACGGGGAGCTCTGCCTCTGGCGAGCGCTGATGGGTAAAACAAGCTTTGACCGGATAAAGAAGCTTCATTATTACGAAGCTGCGTTCACCGACTACATCCCAGAGCTACCAGCTTGCTTCACCTTTTGCAGGCGGAGGAGAGGGGCACTGCGTTTTGATACTGGGAGAGCTGGTAATGCTGGGAACTTTGCAGCAGGTCCCTGCCTATTTATTTCTGGTAATGAATGTCTCACTGTTTCAGCATTGTTTACAGTGATTTATTCACAGTACATCTGCATATACATTATATATGCAGCTCTCACCTATGCTTGGTAGAGCTTATCTGCATTGATTGGGATGTGCTGGGAGATATGCCAAACACAGTGAGCAGAAAGTATCACATTGTACTTGGAAGTATTTACCTTGAACTTAGCAATGCCTTTCAGCAAGGAATACTCACCTATCGTGCTCTTTTGAGAGCTATTAAAAAAGCTCCAGTTTAGGACTTCACCTGCTCTACCACTAACGCTAACACAGGTTACAGACACAAGCACCATTCTCAACAGACTGATAAGCTGTGATATCCTAAGCACTGGGGAATATCAGTTCACAGAAATAAACAGTGTTTTTTTAGACTTCCGACATTTTTGAGATCTAGGTGACACATTAAGAACTGAACTGTAGAACCCAGTATTTCAAAATTAAGAGAGCATTGCATGATATTCCTACCAGGTAGGAAATGATGAGATCCCCAGACTGAACTCATCACAGGGCTTTGAGCTCACATGTGCTCTTTACTCCAGCAAGGTGCCCTGCATCTGGCAGCCCATTTCTATGATATCTGCAAGAAAAAATGCTCCTCTTCCATAAAATTTGCTGCAATCAACCGAAAGTTTAAAAACAGTCAGGATGACTTCCTTAAGAAACAGGGCTAAACAAATCACAGTAAAATTAGTCCGATTTTCAAGTGTTCAGGTGCCTCATGCTCCACGGCCTGACTGAGCTCACTATAAGCTTGTGAGCACCTCTCCGAAATCTGCACTACCAACAACACTGGAACAGCTCTTGCTGAGTTGATCTGACCCCTGTTTATAAGGCTGATATAACATTAAGATGAGTTCATGGAGCAAAACCATAACTGAATCCAACACTAAGCCAGATTGTACATTTGTGTGATCCTGTGGCAGGGAAAACTTGGGAAGAGATGATGGGAAAGAAACCAGTCACAGTGGCATGATAAAGGAGAAAGATGTCACTGCATCTGCAGATTGTAGGGTAAAACCTCTGTGAGTCGGTAGGAAAGCCATTAATGAGCATCAGACAAGTCTAACAGGAGGTATCAAAAGCAGATAGCAAACAGGATGCAAACAATAAAAGAGAGAAAAATGGGCAATAAGAGAATCACGATACTAAAAATGGTGGTTTATATATCTCTTTGATCACAGTAACAATTTAATTTGCACTGAATTTCAAGAAGCAGCCACAAATTTTATTTTAAATAAGCAGGCTGCAGTGCTAGTGCTCAATTCACAGAGCAGGATCCTGCTCATCTCCTCTTAGCAGAGGTTGAAGATAAGGGATCGGGGGGACAAGTCCCTCTTGAATTTTTCAGCTGCTCCTGGCAGACCCCAGGCCAAGTGACAAACCCCTCAGCACTGCCGGAGCCGGGTAGGTGTTACGGCTGACTTGTTCTCCCAGTTGCTTCATGACATATTCCTCTTTTTAACAGGTTGTTCTGGTATTGATTCAAATCAGTGAGAAGTGTATGGCTCTCCCAAAGGATTTCAGCGTTACGCAGGGAGAACATTTCAAAAGACCTGATCCTCCTTATTTTTCACACTTATTCCCACCGACACAACAGGAGAGCGTTTCAGGCTTCCTTGGCATTCCTCCTTTTTGCCGCTATACCTTAAAACCATTTCAAGAAGCTGTCCTTGGCTGGCAGTAGCATATTGGGCAGCTGAATTTCTCCATGTAAAAATCAGCTGGTGACCTCTCTGCGTGGCTTCCTTGGACGAGTGCCCTCCACGCCGGCTGGCAGCCCCCACGGCCGGCAGCCAACCTCCCAGCGCTTCTGCTTGGACAGGGCCCTTCTTTGTTTTATTGGTCTTCATTTCATTTTCATTTTAATGTGCCGGTAAAAATTTTATCTGATAATCTAAACAAGGCAATAATTTCATGCTATAAAAGTGCCCATCTTCCGTTGTTACTGCCGCCATCATATATTGGAGAGTAATATTTGCAACATTATACAAAATTGTTATTCTATTAAAATGATAAAATGGCAGTGGTTTTATTACATGAGTGATTTTCCAGGCACTGAGATGCCCTTTACTGCAGACAAGAATAATAAACACATTATTCACTGACACATTAGGGAACAATCCTGTGATTTTGGAAAAGAGTTGTAACAAACAAGTGAGTTATTACAGTGACATGCTCAGGAAACGTAGCTCCAAATCTTATCTACTGTAACTAAATACTGCTAATAGCCAGGGACTCTGTCTGCTTTGCATTTCAGCAGTTTGCTCCCAAGAAGTTGGCAAATCATAAGACAGACACTGAGAATCGTTCATGCACTTTTTGCAATCCCATCTAATCCAGGCCTTGGGATTTTTAACCCTTTATTCCTACTGAAGTCTTAAGGATTTACCATCTGCCGCTGCAGAATCCGCAAGGATGAAGAAGGGGAGAGGATTAAATTAATTAACAAATTCTAATCCTAAAACAGTGCTGGCGATGTTAGGGCTCTTTGAATTCTAATGAGGATTTAAAAGTAACGCTGACTACTTTCCCACAAAAATGGAGGAAAATAATGTCACATTAGCTCCCCAGCCTGTGCCCACCCTGCACTGCACTCACAGAGCGTTTTATCTGACAGGGTCCATTACACAGATCATTCGATTATCCAAGGCACCTTCCCAGCCAGGAGCACAAACCCATCTGCACAGGTCAGAGCTATGTCAGGCTGTTGCCTGAAAACATTATCAAGGTTATATATATTACTGTATATCCGCTAAGCTTTTTACAAGGTAATCCTAAATCACGTAATACAACCTGATATATCTGACTGGCAAACAGATCTCGGATTTTATTCCCTCCTCTTCACTAATCAAATGGACTCGCACCCATTGCCACCCAGAACTGGCCGACAGTCTGTATCAGAGGGTGATGGACAGGAAGGTCAAACCAACATAAATACATGTCTGAGATGTCTCGGGTCACCAGTGATTCCAGTTTAGTACCAGAACACAGCAAACACAACATGGGAAGCCAAAGCAAAGCAAAGCAAAGCAGGGAGAGCTTCAGGAGGGAAAACACAGCATTCCCCTCCCAACGTGTTCATCATAAAAATCAAGCACGAGATGAAAATGAGACCATCACTTGCACTTAAAGCAGTGTCTCTGCCTACACGTAATGCAGCGATGGGCAACACGCCCTCCCGCACAAGCGACGTTACGATGTGGAATAGAACAAGAGCTCCCAGACTCGTACGCCATTACAAGCACATGACTTCTTGGGGGAAAAGAGCACATTGAAGCCGTGCTGGGCAGGGCATTTCACCAGGGGACCTGAGCCCTTTGCGCTGGCAAGCAACTCTAAATTTTCTGACATCGCTGCGAATTTGAGAAAGAAACATATGGAAACCAGATGACATACTTCACAAACTGCCAAGCAGATTTCGCTTGGTTTTAGAAAACGTGCGCCCCAGGGATTGTCCAGAGCAACTTGATGGTCTTGATGGCCAACATTTGTTTTGCATCTTTATGCAGAAGAACTGAGACAGGATCATTCGTCTGCCTCGTGCCTTCATACAGGTGCACGCTTCCCAGCCATGCTAGGACAGATGTTGCTAGCAAATGCCTTTTAAAGGAAGGAAAATAACAGGAGGGAGGGGGAGCGACTACTCAAGCGGATCTGAGGCTTGGACTGCTCTCTCTCCCCGAGAGCCCCTATGGGTAATGCAGATGCGTTGGCTGCGGCAACCGCTCCTTGGAGCACGGGGTCTTTATAGAAACCGCGCACTACACTGCAAATGAAATCAGTTTTCTTATTAGTCTCCATAGTGGAATAACAAACTACAGAATTCATAATACCTAGAGACCAGTGGCTACACTCTGATTTTCAAGCTTTTGAAACCTCTGTGCGCAAACAAACTCTTCAAAACAAATGCAAATTTAGCCGTTTATGCAACAGTGAAAGCCACTTGGGGGGATTAAAGGCTGATGTACTATCAGCTGAGAAAATGAGTAACCCTGAAACACAGAACTAGAGCTCTAACATTTGTATATTGATCCTCTATAAACTAGTGCTGCAAGTTGATTTTGAAAGACACCCATTCCTTAGTTTTTAAGCCTTTTTTTTTTTTTTAAGTAGCAGGTAGCTGAAGAGATTTCAGCGGCTACGTGTTGTGAATCCCATTTTCACAAGCAGACCCCAAGTTTTAGCACAGCCTCCAGATTACATTACTAATACGCACTGATACCAAATCTACTAAAGCCATGGGAGCCTTTGAGGCCCTGTCGGAAATTAAGCCTGTAATATTTTATTTACATTTTGATGCTTGCTTTAGAGGAATGATTTACTGCACAATGCGACGCATTTGCACACATTCCTCCACCTCTGCATCCTGAAAGGGGTAATGGATGATGAAGCTGTCTGAATCTTGACCAAATTGAGTATTTTTTTCTAAGGATGGCTCACCTGCTCATCAGGATGAGAGCACGTAGCTGCCAGTAAGCATAAAAACATCATTTCAGAAACTACAGAAAAACTTAAGCAACAGAAACCTGAATCTCATTCAAATTAGCCTGTCTCCTTTGAGACATACTGCTAGCTTAGCAAGAATAAAAAACAACTTTCCCTTCTGTACATTGTGCTTCAGAATACTGTTATCTCTAAGACATTTTGTTCACTTCTCGAGAAGGCCTTATCAGGGAGCCACAGCATGTTGTAAAGAGTAAGTAACTGTGCACCCAAAGTGTGTGTATCTGTGTGGGTGCATATCCACTGGCAGAACTAAAATAGATTTAAAAATACTTCCACATAGCCAAACAAAGCTGGAAAATGGGCTGGTAATTATATGTGCATTCCAAGTAGACTACACACAGTGGGGGGGTTTAAAGCATTCATATAAATTATACTAATCAGCACGGAAAGGAGGAAAAGAAACACTGAGGACATCAAATGTGACACTGATACACACGAGTACTAAACCATGGCAAAACGGTGCCTTAGAAAACAGGGACTAAAATGTCATCCTAAAATGAGTTCCATCTACAGCTTTGCTGCCTCTGTAAATGCATATGATCATCTTAATGATGTGTTTTGAGGAGACATGATAAATCACAGAGTTAAAAGACCCCATGGAACGTGAATACATGGGGAGATTTTCTTCTGAAGGAAAAAACATTTTGCAAATGAACTGGAGCACAGATTTTTTTAATTGTGTGGTTGAACGTGGAGGTTCAACAGCTTCTGGGATGTGATAAGAAAACAGCGTTGTTCAACTCCATGCAGACAGGACGTGGGATATGGTGGTTCTGGAGTGCCTGACCTACATGTCAGGGAAGTCAGCACAACAGTGTTTTGTTAGGAAATCTTCAGCCATGGTGTCTTGGGACAAGGGAATTAGAAAAAGAATTAGGATAATCTTTCCAGGCAGAAGATTTAAAGTCTGCTACAGTTATTCTCGATCGATCCCCAAAAGATTGCCAAGAAGCGCGTATCTTAAAACTGCTGCTAATTAGGAGGTTTTAAGACACTGTTATAAAATACCTTCTGCTTGGCTTGTAAGGGAAACCATTTAGACTAGTAGTATAGAGACCAAAACAGTCATAAAATGTTATTTGTAGTTTCTATTATATTACCATTACACTATATTATCACCAGCATAGTTACATACCTAACATAAAACCATTTAATGTAAGGTTTGAACTTTCAGAAGACCTACTGGTAACCTTCTTATTTTTAGCAATGGGGATGACATTTGTTGTTTCCTGCAATACAAACAATAATAATTACACATTGAGATGCTAATGGGGATGAAAACTAATATTTAGTGCTGCTCTCTGTTCATGATCACATGCACAAATATACAGAATCCAGGATTAGTAATTTAAGAGGTTTTTCGGTTTGGGTTTGTTTTTTTGTTGGTTTTTTTTTGTGTGGGGTGCTCTTAAAGTTTACATTAGAAGCAGTGATAGACAAGCAAGCAGGCTGCTTAAATGAATGCACATGGGCAGACTCAATCCTGCAAACTGGAGAACTCAATGTTCTTTTCACTCCTGCAAGAATGGAACAACCTCTAAAAAATTTTCATGATCAGTTTGCACTCTATGCATTATGGCTGTTTTAAAACATGAATTTGGGATACAGTGCATTTAAATGCAAGCCGTGACATTGTCTGAACATTGATTTTTTTTTAGCCTGTAAAGACGACTAATCTTGCCTGGCCAAATTACATGACCTTTAACTATTCCTGAAAGAGGAGCTAGTGAAAGTCCATCCTAGACAATTACTTCAGATGTCAATATGAGAGGTGAAAAAGTAATAAAAATGTTCCCTAACTTTTTAATGTTTTTCCTCCCCCTTTAAATTATTTGCACTTTCCTTCTTGCTGCTTGCTTCTCTGGATTTCATTAGTGAGCCACAGGCTCCTGCTTTTCATCTTTGGCATCAAAACTTCAGTTTTGTGGGATTATTACAGTCTTTGGTATTCATGCTACGTAAAACACCACTTAAAACAACCAGACGTGAGAAAACATTCAGAAGTAATATAGGTTGCACGGAGAATGGATATGTGGGGGGGTTCTGTATACGATTTATTCTACTTTCTGTTTGTTTTCTTGCAATGGCTCACAGAAATTGTTTTCTTAAGACTTGTTTAAATGGAGAAAAAAATTGCAGGTTTAGGTAAACAGAATTACGCCTGATCACAACGCAATTACTATGTCCCATTTCTAGCAAGCAAAGAGGGTGCAGACAGCAGGTCTGACTTGCCTTTCCATTTGAAAGCTCAGCTCCTCTGATGTCTTTATGTCTCTTTTTTACATGTTTTCTCATGATAATTTAGGATTAGCAGCTTTGAGAATCAAAACCGAGAACAAAGTTTCTTGAGCTTAAATTTAATTCTGGCTTGATTCTGATCCAATGCCTTTGTACATTTGCCAACTGTGCCAGAAAATATCAGTGAGTGGAGGATCACTGAGTGATCTTTAGGTCTTGCTGGTTTTTTTTCTTGTTGAAAAATGAAAAAAGATTAAGAATTACGTGGCCTCAGCACATTTCAAAATATTTGACTAAGAGTTTAATATTACAGGATTTATCCCTTCTCAGATCCACTAAAGAGATTGTGGTTTAATACTGAATCACTGAAATCACCTGCTATATGAGAGGAACCGGGTCAACTCTTGGTCATGAAAAAGCAGTAAGATTGACACTTATTATTCTAGCATGTCAGTGACTTACAGGTGTGCCAGCTGTGCTTTAGAGACCACTAGGGCATAAAAAGAAAAGAAAAAGCCCCTCAAACACTAAAAAAACCCCAGCACAAACGTACAAGATACTACTCTACCCAAACGTAGTGATTTACTGATCCCCAGCCATAAATTCTGGGGCAAATCTCTCCTCCACCTTCACGCAGAACACTGCGTGTCCCGCCAGCTCCCCCGCCCCACGGCTACTTCCCACCATCTCTCCCAGGGGGAACATCAGCATTAGGAATGTCACTGTGGGTGACAGTTTATTCCACATTCACAGTGAAATACTCCTCGAAGAGTGTCTGTGTGCAAATAATGAGGGTGCAGTGAATTCCCGCTCTACCCTACCGCACGCTCCCATTTGATCTGTGTTACGTTTTTAGCCACGATATAGGAAATAAATACTCAGAGCAACCATCCCCCCTCCCCTTTGAGAAATGACAAGACAAGGACAAAGCTATTCTCTCTGCAACCTCCTGAGATGTTCAGTTTCACGAACACCTCTGTACACCCCCAAGCACTCTGGAGCCCTGCCGTACTGTGCCTGAGCTGGGGATGAGTTATGGCAAATACCCAGTCCCAGTGGTCACCCACTGCAGCTCAGCCCATAGTACAGAAGAAGGGAAAAAAAGCAGAGCCTTCTGGATCTGTGGGCGGGAGACATTACTGTGTATTAGGCGGAGGCCATAGGAGAGAAATGGTGAAATTCAGAGGGAACTCTAGCTTTTATGAAAAGGATTAATGCAAGAAAGCCATGGGTTTAAAATAGCCTAATTGACCCAAGCATAATGTAGTTCACAGTCACATGGTGAAAGTCAGGCAGTATTTGAATGCCTCCTCATCATTTAATATAACATTTCTAGTAATAGAATATTTAAATCCTATTTTATCAAAATCTCATCGCTCAAGTGTAGGAGCCTTTTCCATTGCTGGAGCACACAGTGTTATAAATTCATGGAGGTCGTAATTACGAGCAGCTTCAACACTGCAAATGTGTTTGGCAAAGATATTATGCCCTTTCTAAACAAGATTTGAGCAACTGTAGAACACATTCAGAGTTAGAGGGTTTTGCTTTTCATGTGCCTTGCAAGCAGCAGACTGTTCCCTTGACCCTGAGATTCCCACTTGGGCAGCAATGTCCTGTAGCCAAGAGGCCACCCCAAAAACCACTTACCCCAATGAGTAGACACACAGGAACACTCCTTTCTCACGAAATCAGAAAAGAAGCACGTTCAAATTCTTATTTAATTCAGTCATTTCACATCTGAGTAATTAGTCAGACAAGAGATCACTTCCCAGGGTACAAGGACTGATTACCCGTAAGTGCGACTCGAGCTTCCCCAGCCCAGCCCTGTTGGGGACTTGGCAGCTGCAGCCCAGCTCAACAAGCTTTCCTCCCTCTCAGGAGATGACACTTCTTTTTTTCCCTAATTTTCTTTTCCTTGATAGGGAAACTGCTTCTCTGCCCAGATCTAAAATGAGGATGTCCCTCAAGAGCCACCGCTGAGCTCTCGGTGGCTCTCTTCAGTCCGTGTTCAGATCTGAGCCGACCTCAGGGCTTGCGGATCCCTTCCCAGCAGCAACTGTTTAGGTCAGTCCTCCTTCATGGCACCAGGATTGTGCAACGTTCTCCTCAAAGTTGGGCATCTGAGTGCCCCCGGAAATACCGCAAAACACAGCGCTTGTTAAAGATATCACAGCGATGAGGTTTGCTCACACACTGGAACTGGTGGGAATACCAAGAACAAATGGTTTCTTCTCCGTAACACCTGGGCTATCTAAAAAAGATTCAGGTTGGGCAGTTGAGCTGCTCTGCATTTACATTATAAGAAAGGAGATGAAATTTCTGTGACAGTTTTATATAGGCTGGCTCTGAGCAGAAGGCTGCTGCGTGGGGAAGCTGGTTTGTGAGGCTGTGACAAAAACAACTCTGCTCCCTCTGGCCTCATTTAGCTACTTTTTAAGTTCTGGAAAACCAGTCTGGCTGCTGCAACTGCTACCACAAAAGAGAGTTAAAAAAAACCTAAAAAACCCATTTGTGAAATGGTAGCACTAATGCCCAGGGCAACCATCACCATGCAATCGATCCTTCCCGGCAGGAGCACAGCTCAGCACCTCCCTGCTCTTCATCCTCATCCCAGCTCCAGCCCCTCTCGATTCAACCACAGTGTCAGGAAGCCTTGAGCTGGCTCTGCTTTAGTATCCCCCCTTAAAGGAGGTAGCAAGTATTTGGGAAGAAAAGGAGAAAAATGCTTATGAGTTTTAATTTTTAGCCAAAATTAGAATTATTTTCGAATAGGATGAATTGCTCTTTCAAAGGGAAAACTGACCACGAGATTGAAGTCCTTTGCGTAAAATTCAAAGGCGAATCAGCGGCAGAGTTGAGATTACAGTCACGGAGATTAAGATTATACATCTTTTACAGCCTTGTGGGTTTTGCACTTGAACCTGTGTATGAATAAGAAGCGGCTGTGTCATTTTCCATGCTCCCCTGTTGTTCTCTGTGACCCAGGCCAGGCGAGTCAGCCCACGGTTCTTCTGCTAAGGATTCCCTTGGGGAACATCACTTGGGAGGGAGCCTTTCAGAGCTGCTGTTTAACAAACTCCAGCACAAACAAGAAATCCTTCCCGTTCATCTGGTGAGTAAAGCTCTCACTCCCCACCTGCAGTTTTCCGCTGTGCAATTTGCATCCTATGGCACATCTTGGCACCCAGCTCTCATAAACCAAGATGTACTGTCAATTGTACCCGTGCGTATTATAAACAATAATACAATTTCATGCTCAGGCAACCAAGTTCACCCACCAGTTACAGACTTAAGACAGTGCCTGTATTTGGGGGAACACAAGTACAAAAAGCACAGGTCCACACATTGCCTAAGACGTTGATGTCTACTATTCAGCATTACACAGCACACTAACACATCTTCATACCCTGTTCTACCAAATGTTCCCTTATGTTCAATAAGAGCAAACTTTGTATACAATCTTATAACAAATTCCAACAATTTTCCAATTCTACAATTGCTCAAAGACTACTGAAATCTGTGACAATTCTTAAATGAGTGGGGCAAAGTCGGACTGGATCCTGACTGGATACTTATTTAATGTGAATTGTCTCACGATTACCAGAAAGAACTGCTTTTATCTGAAAAGGCTCATTGCTAAATAAACCAGGTTCAGTAGGATTTGACTGATTTTCCTAATAACATACCTAGTAAGTCTGATAAAGTACAGTGTCAGAGGTGATCACCCGTCCATTCAGATCTTAACTTTTGCACACAAGTGTGAGGTATATAACTTTTCTATTTCTACTATCAATGGTAAAATCTGTCAGGAAACACAATGAGAAGATAAGATCTGCACATTCAAGATAAGATGTGCAGAAGTAAAAGGCAGCATACATAAAAGCTACCATACTAGGTTTTTTCTTCATGGTCATGACTTCTAGGTTGCTTTGCAGCAGGATATATCCTTAAAAGCCTTTTGTTCACATTCTTTATTCTCTTCTTACTTGCAAACATTTAACAAGAATCAAAGCCAACCAGTCATACAAAGAATATAGCCAAAATGCTCAGATGCAAATAAAGGTTTGAGATACATATTTTTTAATAATCAAAGCAAACGCCTCAGTTCTGAAGTATAAAATTCTGGAGGAAAGAAACCTAAACCTTTGGTATGTAGCTATAAATGTTCAGTGAGAGGACACAGGCTGACAAGTAAATACGGAATTATACAGAACCCTTGGTTAATATTTATGTTTCCGCTCTAGACAGTTCAATATAATTGACCAGATCTGCACTTTAAGACAAAAGTACGAACACGATTTTCACAATTTGTCTCTCTGCTGAAAGATGAGGTTTTGTGAAATGAAAATATTCCACAGTTACAGCATTTGGCTAACTACGAAGTGTCTGCAGTATTGAGCTCTTTGGTCACTTCTCACCAGAAGGAGAAGAAAATTCAAGCTAAGAAAAAAAAAAATAAAAATCAAACATCCAAACAACATGACCCCTTTGGTTAAAAAAAAAAAAAGAAAAAAAGAATGCAACCATCCAACTCATCTTCCCCAAAGTAAAGGCGTCTGAAGCGTTTTATATTCTTCCCATTATGAAACACAAATTCAGAAGCTTGAGAAACTCTTGTTGTGGTGGAATCAAGAACACGGAGATGCAATAATCCACACTGAGGAACCTGTTCCCAGGGAAAAGCTATTCCGTGGGGAACTGGTTCAGCATTCAGAAGGGGCTTGTGCACAGACCAGGGGCATGTCCTGTAGTGATTTCTGAACCCTTCGTGCTGGGACTGGGTGTGTGACTCCAACAGGCATACTCCCACAGATGGATGGAAAGCTGTGTGGTAGGATAAAATATTCAGGAAGGACTAGGAAAGGCAGAGAAGGTCTCCTTTTAACCCTTTATTTGTAAACCACTACCTCCAGCCAGCACTAAGCACAATCACTGCAATTTTATTGTATTATTAAAGTGGCTTGTGGAAGACTTTTTTATTTATAAACTTACGAGAAGAAAATTCCAAAGAAGGAAGTGCAAGTTGTTACACTAACAAGACAAAAACCAACATAACCCACTGAGCTTTAGAAGTCGAAATCAATTGAAGCCTTTCCATTGACTTCAGCAAGAGCTGGATCAGGATTTAAAGAGATTACAATTCTGAAGTTCATCTCTGTTGCAGCTCAGAATTTTTCTTTTGTTTCACATCACATTAAAGACGCAGCATCTAAAAAAAGCTCTGAAATATAGTATGATCTACATGAGAACAGAAAACAGAACTAAAGGGAAAAAAAACCCTCCTACACCTCATTAAGATCTAAAGTTTGTCCTTAATGTGCCTGTGAACTCAAAATGAGTGTCTAAATGGAGACATTTTTTTCTGCTACAGGGTAAAGTGATTATAAATGTCTCTTTGTGCAAAAGCTTAGTGGTATTTTATGCAGCTGGCACTGCAGAGTTTGAAACAAATCCAAGAAAACAGATTGTATCTTTAAGGTTAGAAATCAAACTTTCCATTGCTGGAGAGCACATTTCCTGGTAACGGGCTAAGCCCTCATACCAGAAGCCATGCAAACAGGATCTCTGCTGCTACGTTAAGTGAAGTGTATTGCTCTCTTTATTCCCTATGGCTTTTTTATCTATTCATTCCACTCCCAAACTATCATTAAATGGACATTATAAGGTCATTTTTTCGTACTTTTCCATTTTGTGCATGTCTTACCATTTTTTTCTAATACCCATTCAGAACTCTTCTAGGCATCTTTTCCTTAAGCTTTTCAGCCTACGTTTTCCTACAGACCCACAAATACCATAGATGCTTTTGTCAATCAGCAAAAGCAGTAGCTTCAGTTTACGAGCAGAAACATCCCACGCGCTAAAGCTCAGCTACAATAGACCTCATGCAAGAATAGAGAAAGCCTGCATCCACGTACTACAATTTTTCCCAGGCTTCAGAGGCATTTGAATGCCAAGCACATATTTTGTACATGTTCTTTCTAGCTGGTTGAATTGACTCTCAGAAGCTTAAGAAACACTGTAATGAAATCCCACCTGGCCTGCACTTCTAAATCCTGCTCTCGCCCAGGGCTGGTGAGAAGGGACTGGTGTGCAGGACTCCTGGGATGGAGCAGCCCCCAGACAAGGAGCTCACTCTCCAACCCTCAAGCAATCTGCGCTCAAACCATTTGGTGATGTGTAGGCTAAAAACAGCCTCTCGAGGTTCATTCGACTCCCACACAGAGGTGGAAGCCATGAAATGGTCTGCTCTCTGCATGATGAACTACCCAACAACTGGCAGCTGTGTTCTAATTTGAGCTCCCGACTAGTCCTAATGAATAACCTCATGTACAGCACAGGCTGCAGAGAAAGGATCGGTCTCCTATTCCTAGCTAGAGGCAGATGAGGAAAAATCCTATTTTTGGCTACAATTGCCATTTGATCTTCCACAAGCAGCCCTGCTTCTAATAAAGCTCCACACTCAATTGTGCTCAGTGGGGACACCGCAGTGAAGAGCGGAGGGCATGGAAGATGCAGGCTTGGAGAATGGCAAATGAGTCTGTGAACCAGCTGGATTTATGACCCACAGTTTGATCCAAAGTGGTTTGTGGCCAGTAATTCCTGCCGGTACTGTACAGTACTGGCTTTTAGCTCGCTCCATGCTACTCCTGCAAATGAGGAGATTCTATTCTTTCCATGAACTGTGATTGCTGCCGAAAAACTTCATCTGTGCTGTCATGTCACCTCTAGAACTTGATCAGGTGTATCCAACGTGGGTACAAAGCACACCCTTCACTGTGCATATGCAGCACAGAGAGATTATACTCCTGCAGCATACTGCTATTAGTATTCCTTACAGATTTGTAAACGTCTGGGTTCAGAGAGTGTGTCAGGGTAACACGTAGCAGCTCTGTGAGCAATATCGCTGCGGGAGCAGCTCCCTGCGACGGTCTGACTCAGCACAGGTACCACGGCCACCACGCAGCCCCAGCCCGAACCCACGGGATGCCCTTCGAGGGGCATCCATGGGGGGTCCCGATCTCAGCACATCGCATCCCCTAACTTAAAACCAACTCCATAAATTCAAGTTTTCCTGGAAAGCGCTGAGGTGAAAACCGAGCGGATTACACTGAAAGTTTACCCACTTGGCCTACGACACAGGAAAGGTGAGTGCAAATACACTGTATCTCCCCGCTGGCATAATTCAGAACCACAATCTTGTCACAGATACCTGCTCAAACACGACCTCGACTCAGTCCCTGGCAGCCACGTGCCACTAATAACTGATAAACAAACAAGCATATTTACTTTATGTTTCCCTTTCTCTTTACCTCTGTGGCACACGCTGCTGCTGCAGAACCAGGCTCCCCGATTAGTTCTGCTGACTGCAGTAACCCTGTGGCCCTCATTAAAGAAAAGCACTTTGAGAAACTGGATCCATTCCGTTTTCTATCATCAGCCCCTTGTGAATGTTGGACTGAAGCCACCTCGGTGGTAAATCTACCTCTCCCAGAGGCAAAATGCAAAGAGCAGAGAATGACACTCGCCAGCAGAGAGAGGAAGTGATTAAACAACAGGGAGAGAGAACAGAGGATGAAATATTACCTTTAAGAAAAGATGCTGGGGATAAATATTGAAATTCTTCATTTTCAAAGAGGTGTCTTTGTTTTGTTTTCAGCTTCAAGGAAATCAACGGCACTAGTCCCAAAAGCCACGGCGTGAGTTAGCCTGTTATCATTCAGCAATCAGAGACAGCACCCTATTTACTGATAGTGGGAACTTCACTGATCCTACTAATACATTTCAATTATTTGGATCTTCCTGTCATATTTACTATTTGCAGAAACTGATATTCCCCCTTTAAAAAAAAAAAAAAGGAAAGAGAGAGTTCTGGGGGGGTAGCAAAGATTAAAGGCAGACTGTCAGTCTGACTCTGCCTGGTTTTTATTTTCACTCCGATGAGTAGAGTGTGTATAAATAATGCCTTTGATTGCTTCAAAGATGGGGCTGGTGTCACCACTGCATTTGAATCACGGCACTTTCTCTTTGTATCGCTTCTGTCAGTCAGGAACAATATAGAACTTTTTTGTTAAAGAAGCCTTTAATTTCACATAGTAATTACCTATTTGATCAGACAAAAGGTGCTGTGAATGAAAGTCATTTACTTGTTTGATGTGACTGAGACAGAGTGTCACTACAGCTGCGAGACTGTCACAGAAAACACTGGTGTCTGATTAGATAAGCAGTCCTGTGCAGAAAAAAAAGGGTGAAAATGGAATGAGGAGAAAAAAAATGAAGTTCCACCTGATTTAGAAACAAGCAAAACGACAAATCCCTCAGAATATAATTAATGTAATTATCAGAAGATGCAGCTCCTATACAGCTTCACTCGGGTCAACGTTCCAGCCAAGGGGTTAAACGCCCTCCTCTCTCCCTCCACTTCATCAGACAGGGCCGATTTACAAAGCAACTAATGATCTGCTTGAAACTTGCTGAACACCTGCTGCTGTGTCACACCCTCATTCACACAGCTATCGAAATCACGCTACAAGGACACGAAGAAGTATCATTTGCTTAAGCCAATCTACTGCTATTCAGACGAAAGTTCTGTGTTTGCAGTCAGAGAGATCTCCTTGCCAAGAGGAGCCTTTTGGTACCTTCTGGGTCACAGCAGCAATTCCAGGATACATGGGGACGACTTCAGCTTGTAGAATCTTGCTGGCCTCCCCCAAGGAAATTACATAAATAATGTCAAAATCTGTGAGGTTTAGCTGGACTTTCGACTCACCCAGACCTGAACTCAGAGAACCTCCCTCCCAGTTTCAGTTTTGGCTCTAGCACAGACTCTGCTACAGAGGGAAGAGGGACTCAGATCCCACCTTCAGATCTGATGTCCTACCGCAAACACAGCTGTTTGCCTCCCATTTCTCATCTCTGCACAATGATCGGGATTTTCGGGAGGGAAGTCCTACCGATGAACTCGAATCACAGGGTGAATTCACTCATCTGATCATCTTGACTTCACACCAACAAAATCTTTAGTCCACAGCAGCAGAATCATCTTTCTCCCTTCTGCACACAAGAGCAAGCACAAAGCACAGGGCTGGCTGCTTCAGCTCCCAAAAAGCTTTCCCTTCCCTCCGCTTTCCTCTCCCTGACCTCCACGAAAGCAGCAAACGAGAGGACTGCAATTTCCAGCAGTTCGTTACTGGCAAGCGTGAAGCAGGAGCAGCTTGGGATGCAGGCTCTCTCATCCGTGCTAGCTGTTGGCCTCTCCGCACTAGCTGTTAGTGCTGCGCATGTTTAAAACATTAACTGGAAATATTTTATTCTGTTGGATAACGTATCAAACAACACGGCAATGAAACTTTCAAGGGCTCAGAAATTGTGCCTGGAGGTAGTTGAGATGTCTCGTGGACTCCTCCAGCAGCATACCGCCAGAGCGCCGCTGCATAAGCCCACAGAAGCCTGGGATGTTTTGTGTGTTTTTTTTTTTTTCCCCCCTTTAAAGTGACTCAACAGGAGTGACTCATGTTGCTCAGAGGCTGAATGCCTTGGTTTCTCTTTCTACACACCCTCAAACAAGGTAGAAGACAAAAGGAAAGCCCTCAGCCAGCTGACAATTTAATACTGCTTAATGCATCTCAAACGTGGAAGGCTGCCGGCATGATGCAGGCAGTGCCGTGGGAAGGCTGCAGCCCCTATGGAAGAGTCCTCGTAACCTCAGCTAGCAGGAGGGTCCGTCCTCAGCTCCACTCACACAAAAAGGGGAATGTGAGCCTGCTCCTGTCCTGCCTCCAGCCAGCTCTGCCCAAAGGACTCACCTTCCTTAGATGACCCGCCGTGTCCCCATTGTCTTGTCCCCAGACTTTGCTCTTTAGTTGGTGGCTCCGCTCAACGCAGGGGCCCCTGCCCTGGTGAGTGCCTCCTCAGACCCAGTCTTGGCTGGGAATCCCTTCTGAGGAGCCGCTGCTACACCCTCTTCCCACGA
>NW_009696076.1:59066-63820 GCF_000703405.1 Apaloderma vittatum
GCTCTAGAGCTAGAGACACTCTCACAACAGCAAAGCCAACACTACAGGAGCAAGTCCTCTATGAAAAGCAGACAGACCCCTTATTTCTCTTTAAAGCCTGCTCTCAAAAATCTAATTTCACAGCAAGATTGGTTACTGTGCTGGAATTACTTGCTTTCTTATTTGAATAGCAAAAAAATGAACATATTAACAAATAACACTCAAAATATTCACTGGGCAACACAATGGAAAAAACTCCACTGCATGAAGAACTAGGTTACAGAAGTTACATCACCCTCTGAATCAGATGTAATATGCATCAACCTGGAAAGCCTGTATACAGAATTAAAGAAATCATTTAATTTTAAACTAATATTTTATTCAATGCATCCCTCAGTACATGTAACTGCTAAATGAAATGCACTGCATGCTCTACAAACACATCACCACCTTGTAAATGAAATACCCGCGATATTAAAACTGATACAACATTTATTAAAACCATTATGCAAAGAACAAGGTTGGAGACTTGAACAGCTGAAGGCAAGCGCTAGTTCTGGCCTCTCAGATGCGCACGTCCTCAGCGGCTCGTGGCTCTGAAACAATAAACGGAGAAGGCTTTTCTAAAGGTGAAGAGTTCATTCAGCTGGAGAGAAATCCACCTCTGTTTCCCCAAGACCAGTAAGGGAACACACTGGGCTACCAGGCAGAGCCGTGCTGGAGGAGAGGGTCTGTGAGCGCTGGTGCAAAGTGCTCCTGCCCTGCGCGGGGCACCAAGGCCTCTGCTTTGTTCCACATGAGGTCACTGTAAGAGCACGTTAAATCCTCCACAAAGCCCAGCTATTCGGTTTGATGGTGTTTCTCCCCTCTAGACTAACAGTAAAGTTTAACCGTAACGTGTTTCAGGATCAGACCGTGACCCGTTTTCTCAGGAAGGCAGAGGCTGGAGTAACAGAAAGGATTTGTTCTCTCACCCTTCCAGATCTGCTCTGATGGCCGAGGGATATTGCAATCCCTGGACTGAGAGCAAGTAAAGGAATAATTTATTTGTGAGCCCTGAAGTGGATGAGAAAGGGCTGAGCAGAGGCTGCGTGCTGGAGGGAACACCATGCTAACCCCAAAAGAGTGATGCCACCATCTCCGGAGCGGATTTGTGTGGCTTTGGACTATCCTTCTGCTTCCTTGCAGAGCATTCATGCTGGTTATTCTCTCTGTGTTTTTTGAAGACATTTGCCAAGTTTTTCACTGCAACCACCTTTACTATATTCTCCTTTTCAAAATCGAGCATTGTACTACTAATTAATCTGTAGGGGATAGGTCTGACTGCTTTAAAAGCAAAGCTCTATTGTGAATGCTTGAAGCATATTTTTAAAGGAAAATCTCAGCATTTTACTTTATACTATTACTTCATTCTAGCCTATGACATTTTTAGCTCTGCACAAAGGATACCTCTCTGCAGTTCAGCCAAGTTACTCATAATAAAACCCTTCTATTTGTCACTGCCTTCAAGCCTCTTCAAAACGAATTCTGGTTAGGATATGTGAATGTAAAATGCTCTTGTTGCCTAATGAAGCACTTTGAAATGCGCTGTAGGAGAAGCTTGATTTTACCCTTCCACAGACACAAAGAGGAGTTCTTGCCTTTAAACGTTCTATCCTGAAAGATGAATTCACATAAACCACATAGAGCTTGGGTTGCCAAAAAGGGAAATACAAACTCTCTTCCCCATTGCTTTCAACAAATCTCAGTCTAGAACAGAAAGAAATGAAGCATACATTCAGCAAGAAGGGATTAAAAGAAAGACGAAGGGAAAATCCTTTTAAATACTAATATCCACCTAAATTAATCTCCAGTCACATCACAACAGAGACAGCTCCTTGACAAAAAGAAACAAAAAAAAGCACCTAAATACACTCCATGCTGCCAGCCCTACACCTTTCTCCAGCCAATGTTACAGAAATCTATAGGTATCTATACAAAACTATTACCACAGCCCCAGTGCAAAATGGGATTTTGCTGTGTAGGCACCAAATGCTGTGCTCCCCCTCCTGAGGATGTCAGCACTCAGCTATCAGAAAAAGCTAAGCAGATGCAAACCCCATCACGGTCACTCTTAAAACCAAGGTAAACCTGGCATCTGCACATATTTTATAAACTGGTTAGGGACCTAATGAGGCCAAACAGCTTGGAAAGACTTCACACAGGGATTTGCACCAGTTTACGTACACAGCTGGCAATGGCTGCGGTGGAAAGGTGTCCGTCCTGCGATGAAGCTTGCTTGCTGTGCAGCTCCTGTCTGAAAAATGCCCGTGCTCGTGTTTGAACCGTCCGTCTGGCATGCTATCACACGCTGGATAACCTGCGCTATTCTGGCAGGCAGCTGCCAACATTTTTTTTTACGCATGTTGGTGCCAACTTCGTATCAACTTCACACAACCCCACACAGGACCACTGCCCCGGCATCGCTGGCTCCCCCGACGAAGCAGCACAGGCTGGCGCCCGACACTGATTGTTGTCAACTGCCCGGACTTGCAATCAAACGACGGTTTTCTATTTCTACGCAAAACCGAGGAACTGAATTAAAACATCTCATTTGAGAACACAAGTTTAAATTTAAACACTGCATGCATAAAAGTATTACATTTTTTGACTTTCAAATACCCGAGCACTGGGAAAGCGTACTGCAAAAAGCGTGCCTGGACCGACTTTTCCAATAGCACTGTCGTTAAGCGCTCGCTTTCCCGAGTCACACGCGACGTCCTGAAATGGGGGAGACTTTCTGGTCAGACATTTCTGATCTGATCAAGAGAACACCGTGACATTTCATATGGCAACACACTGATTAAAGCTCTCACACACTTCATTATGTAAACAGGTATAGCTGCTAATTAATGAATTAAAGTAGGAAAAGAAATTGTTGGCAAGACTGGAAACTTGGCCCAGAGTCTCCCCTGAGTAACGTTCACTCAAGTGAACCAAGCCCCATTAGTGCTTGCTGGCAGGTGCAGCTTTAGCACCTGCCGAAGAAAGCGGATTTTTTTGCAATATTCACATTTTTCCTACGTGTTTTCCAGTTACTAAGAGGTTTTGAAGTGATTTTGCTTGACTACCACACAGCTGATACCATTACATATGTACAACAGCACTCCACATCAGGCATGAAAACAAGGAGTTAAGGGTCAAACAGCACCTCTCCGAAGAGGGCACGGATCCGAGCGGTGCCATCTTCTTCTAACCTCCTGCCATCCAAACACGGCAACATGTTCAAAACAGAGAGAAGCCGTGAATGCAGCAAGCTGTTCAATGCGGCTTGGCGGCAGATAAATCTTAAGGAAATTAAAGACTGTTTGGAGTCAAGTAGAGCTTTCACTGTTTCCATGCAGGAGGGAGCGGAACAAAGTTACGAGACGGAAATCTTTGGACGGTTGTAGGCAATACACACTTCCACGCAAGTGGTAAAGCGTTAAAAAGCAAAGGATGAAAACTGAAACCACGCTGGCTGGAATAAGGAAAAATTACTGTCTGTTAATGATACCCAGGTTGGCTAGTTTTTATGCAATGACATTCCCGTTCGGTTTAGCAGTACTGCTTCACACGTGATGAGGATTTCCAAAGTGCAATTAAAGCTTTATCAACAACATCAAAACCAGCACAGTTCGCCCAGTACTAGATTTAAAAAATAGTAAGTACTATACACTCACTGAGAGGAAAGTGGTTGCACTTGTAGTACGTATAGTGTGGAAACCTGGGGTTGGATGGATGTGAGAATTATCAGCTAACACACCAGGAGCTCAACCCAAATGTATTAAAAAAAAAAAGCTATTCAGAAAGTGGGATTTTTCTTTACCTGCAGAAAATTAATGAAGAACATAAAAACCAGAATCTTAATTTCAGCTAAAACACAGGCAGATTTGAACACTGGGGCCTTTGTTCATTTTGAAAGGTATAATATGGCGGATGATAATATGGAACGTGAACGCTCAAGTTTCAGTTTGGCTGAATATTATTTTTAAAACTAGATTTTGTAGAAATATCTAGCACCTCTGCTGTCAAATTACCACCAGTCAGACCTTAGGAACAGCACAGAAAATACAGAAAAGGTAAGGGGAGGGGATTACACTGAGGGATTTGGGAGACTCTGTTCGGTTCTCAAATATACCCTGGATTTCCTTTCTGACTTTTGCCAAGTCATTTAACCTCTCTCAGCACCAACAACATCTGTGCCTGCACTTGGATTGTGCATTTCAAGTCTGAGACCATGTACAACTAAATACCTGGCAACAAAAGCCAGGTAGCTAAAGCTATAGATTCAGCCACAATTCATTTTGCAAGTGGTAACTGGAGCCACAGGAAGAGAGGCTGGACCTCAACCTTGCTGGATAATTTACTGCTTAATTTCTATCAGTGCCTTGTTTCAGATTTTACCAGGTGTCAGCCATAATTCAGCTGCAATTGGTTTTGTGTACTTGTCTTATGAATACGCTATGCACCGTTTCCTCCTCGAGAGCAGTAACAACAACTTGGATTTATACAACATTTTAGCATATCTAGCGCTTCAAAGGGCTTAACAAAAGGAGATAACTCCCCAGGACGGCAAGCCAACCTACCCATTACAAAATAAATAAATCAGTTTTAAGTTCAGACTTCAAAAGGGAAACAGCAGATGCCCCATGAAAATCTCTGTAGGCTGGGGCTTCCACAGAGCAAGAGCCGCGTGGCTGATGCAGCAGCATCCTTGGGCGACACGTCGTGGTCCTTGCCCAGCGTAGATTAAC
>NW_009696076.1:63851-73717 GCF_000703405.1 Apaloderma vittatum
AAATGCTAATAATTAAGAAAAGGTTAAAATGTTCGCACTGTGTGAGAATGATGCATAAAAGGATACAACTGCTAAAAGCCACTGCAGCAATGCAGAACTTTCTCTGAAACTGAATTCCAACTGGGTATATATTAAGAACAAGAAGAAAGAAATCCTCAGAGTAAAAAAAACACCAATGCAAAACAGCTAGTGAAAAGCAGCCAGCTCTGTGGCATCGAGGCACTATACACATTATAAACTAAAGCTCTATTCTGAACCAAAAGCCATTCGAAAAACAAATTCAGGGAAACATCCAGACATGACAAATCCCAACATTACCTTCTGGAAATTATTAGGGGAAAAAAACCCCAATAAAACAACCAAAATTTTTTCCTATGAAGAATTTGTGTGTTCAAAGCAGCATTTTGCCCTTGAAATTCTTTTAATATAGGTCTAATTCAGACTAAGAAACAGGGTCAAATTTTCCAGGCACGCATTCAGAACAACTAGTTATTCTAGCATCACAAACACTCAAGTAATGAGCTCTGCATCAGTCTGTCCATTCATTTGCATGTTCACTGGCCACCTTTCCTTCCTCACCACGCAGCCTTTGTGCAAAGCTCATGCTCAAGTTTTCACAGGAGTTTCCATGCGAAAATTGGAAAATTTGGACTCAGCTATCCTTATTCTTTTTAAACTCCTCACCCTCCTCAAAACAAGTAAAGGGAATTTATTATTGATCAACTGCACGTTGAGGAAACTGAAACACATCAGGAAGAACTTCTTTCTGGCAGTCTCCAAGGGGTTTCTCTTGCACAGGTTAAGGGTGGCCCAACTTCTGCATTTACACAATCATAGGATGGTTTGCGTAGCAAGGGACCTTAAAGATCATCTAGTGCCAACCTCCTGCCGTGGACAGGGACATTTTCACTGGACCAGGTGGCTCAAAGCCCCATCCAACCTGGCCTCCAAGGCTTCCAGGGAGGGGGCTTCTAGAACTTCTCTGGGCAACTTGTTCCAGACGTGCTCGCCAAGGCCTCTCTTTGCTGCAGCACCTGCATTAGGACAGACTCTGTGAAACCACAGCTACAGAGGTCCATGGATTTGGGCCCCGTCAGTCAGCTTCTGCTGCAGGTGAAGTCGGTTCTAGCCGCCAACCCACCCCTTGGAGAGTATCAGTCCTGCTGTCCATAGGACAGATCTTCCTTCCTTTGCAGCTGGCACAGAGACTAAGTTTTGGTGAGTGTGTGAAAAACTCTCCTCTCCAAGGGCCAGAAGACCTTTCTGCTGCTTCAGAGCAAGCACTTCAACATAACAGCAAGAGCCCCAGGCTCACTTGTCTTTAGCTCATGCCCGACACACAACCTCAGTGGTCTCTGCTCTTGACAGGCTGGGAAAGAATTTTTTTTTGGCCCATTTTAAAGTATATTTTAAAACAGAGAGAAGATAAAATGACCTAATACTGATATCCTCTAAGCTGTCAGGTCAAAGCCCCAGCTTGAATCTCTTTCAGCAAGTCAAGATCTTTCAGCTACAGGAATGGCAACAAAATCATGGATCCTCAGACAGCCCTTGTGCCAACAGTGTTTCCTCCTGTCAGATCTGGGCTGGTGGACCAGTTCTGTCCCCTCTGGGCACACCAGGACTGACAGTTACAGCTCACCATGATCTTGCACAACCACATGCCAACAATCTCCTCCACTCACCACGGCTCTCTCCAGCTATATGGTTTAGAGAAGTGATTTTTTTTCAAATCCACCCTAACTGATGCATGTATTAGGAGTGGCCTTAGCTGTATCTACAGAATTTAGAGAAGTGATTTTTTTCAAATCCACCCTAACTGATGCACGTATTAGGAGTGGCCTTAGCTGTATCTACAGAATTCACTATAGACTGACTATGGATACACTGAGAGAATCACGACCTGCACATTGTACCAGACTTCCCATCTTCACATTACTTCATCCTCCAAAATCCAGCAGTCGCATTCTGCTTCCCACAAACTGCTTTTAGCAGCACAACGTAAGGAAGACATTTTCTATAACTAACAGAAAAGTAACATAGGGAATAGCAATGGCCCTTGTTCAGGCAAATACCATGAGATTTTATTATTATCTTTCACTATTACTTTCATGTCTTTGTTTGAGATTATGTGTTTATCTTAAAATTTTTATTTACACACACATGGAGTTAATTTCCACTTGTATAACAATTATTATTTACAAAGCATTAGTCTTAAATAGAGAAACCAGCATATAAGGATTTCTCCTCAAAGATAATATTAGCATTGTACCAGAAAACACCTAGGAGGAGAGCAGGGCTTGTAAAACACAGGTTGTCCCCATCTGTCCACGGGATTCTGTCAACAACTGGTTTCCTAATCACCACAAATTCATCTTCCATTTGCTTGCTGCAATTATGCTATTGAAACCTGCAGGTCTGGAGTTTTTTTCCTTTCCCTTCCTCTAAATGGAATTCATTTTTAATGTCTACTGCAGAAGGCCAATATGATACAAAAACCCCAAACATTTCACTACTCAGGCACTCTTATTCATAATATCACATCAAATTGCTGAAGTAGTACCATATGGTGCTTGAGCACCAAGCCAGAACAAGTTGTTCAGCTTGTCATAATCTCAAAAGCTGCATGAAACTTAAATAATTTTTCTATGAAGTGGAAGATCTTTGAGTTTAATATAACTCATCAGAAATGGATTCTGCATTTTCCTCCTATTATTTCCTATGTTTTCTCTGATTCACGTTCTATTTTCCAGTGTGAGCTATCAGTATAAGAGGCTACCACTACGGGGCTCAAAGGCGCTAAAAGCATCCTGCCCATACTGTCCTTCTTGATCATTCATCATCAAATCAAATGGAAACATCTTTCTCAATCAGACAGATATATAATTATAAATAAAAAAAGCTCAACCAGAAAAACTGAATGAAGAAGATTAATGAAATCACCCACACTTTGAGTCAACACTTAAAGCAATACCCTCAGTTTTAATATGTCCACATTCCTACCTGCACTATCCTGTAAGAAAACAGAGTGGCCCTTCAACAAACCTGAAGTGGTTACATTGAACCTGGACGTAAGCTTTCTGGGAGAAAGCAGTGGTTGCTAACGCTCTAGGTTTCATCACAGACTGCTCTGTATTTACATTCTCACTTCCTAGAGTCAATGCAAGTCTACCTGGTTTTTAATTTTACTTTTTAATATTTCTTACTCTCATGCCTGAGAAGGTGGCTTTGGAGCGATGTAGGATTGAACATGGAAGGTGCAAGAATTAGAGACAGAAAAGATTTCAGTCAACCTCACAGTTTTCAGGGATTGCGACCGACTTGATTTCGAATGGCTGAGCAGCACCTCCGTGAGGGAGAAAACACATGGGGAGATCTCCCTGGGAACATACAACAGCAAAAAATGAAAGCGTAGAGGTAGAAGTAGGTAACACTTGAAATGGAGGGACAGGAGACAAGTCTAAGGGGAGCACTGGGAATGTCACGGCACGAGGAAGGCAGGTATGTGGGCTGCAGCAGTGGTCTGGCGAGGAGAGATGAACTCCTCTAAGAACTCAAAGGGAAGATTTATTTTAACAGCTGTTAAATCAAATGATGACTAAAAAGGACGGCATCAAACCAAGCAGAATTTCCTAGTCCTTCTTAGCATATATGCTCAAGCCTTGTTCACATATGGGATTAGGACAGGCAAGAACTGGTGCTGAGAACCGTAGGCTGGCACAGGCAGAGAGACAACTACTACACAGCCTTTTGCTTAAAAATAAAATAGAACTGGGACATGTCTTCTGGAGCTACCATGTATTGGGAGTTTCCAGAAAAACATTTCTATAATGGTTACATATGTGATTGTTCTTTTTTTTTCTTAGCTATATGGAGAAAAAGTGACTTGTCACCAGCCCAAAGGGAAAAGCACTTGCCTGCATGGGGGAAGACAGGACTTGTTACATCTGTGGCTTCCCAGAAGGAAAGGAATAGCTCTTTAAAAAAACCACACAAGTGTAGAGAATATCTAGGATAAATAAGCGACAGGAATTAGTCCTCTTTCCAACATCAAATGTCAGAACGGCTGCACACACGGTAACAGTGTCGTCATTGCTCAGAGGTCTGTGGTCTCTCTTGCTCTGCACTGCTGAAAGGAACTGGGAGGGCACGGGAACGGCTCTGCAGCCCCAGACTGAGGTTCACTCCTGCCCTGCAGATGTTTCCACACTGCTCTGCTCTTTCTTTCAAGCGTTTTTACATTTAAAGGTCTGAAACAGCATAAAAAAAACCAAGCAGGGCCAGTCACACTTCCTATTTTTTCTTCATCCTAAGGGCCTTATCTCCTGACACAGCAGAGAAGAAACGGAAAACGGTCCTAAGCTAGGAAGATCCACAATTTAAAGTTATCTGGCTACAAGGCAGGATTTGCTAAGGCACCCAGGTACCTAACTCCCATTGGGACTGGGCGTTGTGCCCGGCCATGGGTCAGGGTTTCAGAGATGTGAGGGGAAGAAACCGAATTTCAGGAAGGCTGCAGGAGGAGAGGTCTGGAAAGCAGGGACACACACAGCCCCACGATGCAGAGCCTGTCCCTACCCCTGCTGCAGCAGTTCCCTTTTGTGGCCCTTAATAAACACAGCATCTCCAAGATTTAAGATTTTCTAAAAGTCTGGCCAGGGTGAAAAAGGAGAAAACAGAATAAAATATTTAATATGGGCTGCCTTGACATGGTCGGTGTAAGGTGTTCTATCAGCACATCCTCTGGGGAATATTACGAGCAGTGCATGGAAAGGAGGAGCCAGCCCCGATGGCTCGCGCACAGCAGGCTCACCGGCAGCAAGAGCTCAGCCAGCACAACATTTCAGGTTGTTTTAAATGATGTGTTGAAAGCACCTTATCCCAGAGAAGGAAAAAGGAAACAAAAAAGCTGTTGCGTGTAATTAGCAGCTCCCTTTGATGAATCCTTTCCAATGCTACCACCTTTTTGCAAACACTTCTTTTCTCCAATAATGATTTTGACGGAGCCAACACAGGCAGGACTTCAGAACAGGATTACAAGAGAGAAGATGAATTGTGAGAGACAGCACCCATTAACCCGGGCCAGAAAACTCTCCCCGCTCCGCATTAACTCCTCCAATGGCTGGTTCGTAGTTACAGTAAAGACTGATGCAAAGGGAAACTCAAGTTTTCCTTACTTTAAGATCACACCATTCAGCATCTATTCTCTTCTTTCAATAACATACACACTCAGTGCTCAGTACTTACGAATACCCTCTATCCAATTAATACCCCATTAAGCCGCCCGCCCGCAGTGACTTTATCCTCAGACCACTGTATGGTAGCTTTTAACTCCATAATACCCCGGCATTATTACCATATTAGACTACAAGGGATTGAGCCAAAGCTCACGGAGGTTAATGAGGGCTCATTAAACTTTGAATTAGGCCCTAACTGCTCGGCAAACACGAAGCAGAGCGAAACGGTACGTGTCAGATAGGATGACGGACGGTGTAGTAAACTTTAAGGCAAAATATTGAATGCTGCTCATGACAAAGGCAGGCAATAATGGGGAATGTGTGCAGAAAGCAGCCATGGGAGAGAATCATGATTACGTGACACCCGGCAACAAGCAGGATGAACTGTGCCTATATAAATAGATATTGCCTGGTCTGACCGTGATGTGATTTTGTCATCATATGGGTAGACATAGCACAATATTGACATTATGGCTTCCCTTAGATTTTAGTTTTGAGTTTCATGATACGAGAGACTTGAAATCAGTATGACTCCTTCCCTAATTACTGATTAATCAAGAGCTAAGGTTGCTTACATAAAGAGTCATGGGGAGAAGGAGGAAGTCTCATTAAGAACAAGAGGTTAAAAAAAAAAGGGAGGGGGACATTTAACAACTGGATGGATACAGAAAGAGAAGAAAAAGAGCTTATTTCCTAATAGCCTGAATGTTAAATTTTGTATTCATGTCTAATTAAAAAAACGCTAAGAAAACATTTAAATACTTGCAGATACTGTGGGTTATGGTTCAAAAGTAATATCAGCAAGTTTTTTTTTATTTTAACAACTTCAGAAATACATATATGTTGTGTCATTTTGTCCCTTAGGTGCTCAAAAAACACAGCAGCTGTTTCATAAATTTTGAATTGCCTTTTCCTTTAGCATACAAAAATCTGCGCCGCAAACATAACACTGTCTGAAAGATATTCGGTAAACCCAGATAGTTGTTGGAAACGCTTCCTCCGATATTTAAATTCCTCTCTTAACAGGAGTTTCCCTGCAAAAACAGATGCTAACGAAGAGCGTTTTTGCCATCAAGCTGAATGTGAATGCTTTGGTGCAGCATTTTCTTTTTTCCATGGAGACGTTAGAGGATGCATTTCCCATCACTGAAAGAAAACTGCCACCTTGCCTCTCAATTCTTTACTTTCAAATAATAAATAACTGCTACAATCTTCTGTAAGACATTTATGCTCTGATGATGTCTGATTCTTCTACTCTAATTTTTTTTTGTCAGATGCAGTTCAATGCCATTTACTGGTAAGCAAACTGTGTCACCGTTTCACTGCCAACCATACCATTAAACGTGTAAGCTGGCCAAATGTTAATTTTTGTTTTCCAACTCAAAGAAATCTCTTCAGAGGGCTGTAGATTAACCAGGAATGCTTTTTAGTGTGGATCCTTAATCGTAATTTCTTTCCCTCTCTCTACTAATATACTCCCTTAGAATCATAGACTGGCCTAGGCTGGAAGGGACCTTAGAGATCATTTAATCCAACCTCCCTATCATGGGCAGGGACACCTCTCAAATAGATCTGGCACCACATGGGGACCTTCCAGTGGTGTTACTTCAAAACCAGCTCCAAATAAATACACCATTGTCAGAAACACTGCCTTTAGCTGCCACACTTTCCACGGCGATTTGGAAATGCAGCAAACCGGCCATTTCCATTGAGTTTTTTGTAGTACCATAGTAATGGGGGCTCCGCAGTTGTACCTCTTCCCCCAGAGGAGCTTCATTAGTACCTGGCGGGCTGGCTGCTGGAGGACCATGGATTGTCAGTTCCTCTGAAGGGGCAAACCAACGCCTTATATCCAGTCTTTTCAAAACACAACACGTGCCTTTCATTTTTAGGACGGAAACAACAAGCCTGCATGGCCTTTCTCCTCCCTTAAACTGCCTCACTTTTTACAACAATAAAATTAGCTTCTTTGCTTAAATAAACGTTATAGCTCACAAAGCCCTGAAGCACAAAGCAAACAAATAAGTCAGCTGCAAAACACCCTGAAAGGGCTCTAAAGGCAAGTGCAGATGCAAAAACCTCCTCAGGTCACGTAACGCTTTGATTAAATCAAGTGGAGATCATGAGTGAATAAGGAAGGCAAACTGTCCCAGCGGATGCCTGCCAGCACCATGGCACTTAAGGGTCTGTAATTATGTCCACTAGAAACGTCTGGTTTTAGTGGTTTCTAACTTGAGTCACAGAGGCTTAGTCCTGGTCTCCAAAACCCAATCCCCAAAGTGGAATTACTCAGGCAAAGCTTTTCAGGGGGACGGCACACCCAGGTGCTCTGTTATGACAAGGCTGAATACTCTTGCAGGACCTTTTTTTAGCTCTATCTCATATATGCATACATACATATACGTACACACAGCCCAGAAACCACATGCAGACCTGAACCAGGGGAGAGATCCCTTATATGTGTAATGAGGAAGTCTTTTAAAACATCATCTTACAGGAAGAACAGTCCATGCCGAGTCCCCCCCCCCAGCCACTATGTCCCGGCTTGCCTGCTGATGAGCGATAAAGCACAACGAGGACTGTGCGAGGCTGGGTGCACCCTCAGCAGCCCTCCATCAATGCAAAACGACACCACAAGTCACACCAAATCCCCATTTTCCCTACTTTGCTAGCTTGCTCTCTTTCATGCAGGACATCCAAGCTCATTTGCTTTCCCCTCCAGCCTCTTCTAGGCGAGCCCTGGACTATAACTCCAAAAAATCACTCACCTTCAAGTCCTTCACCAGCATGTCTCCCTCATCCTTAATGAAGTCCCTTCCTAGAGGCTTTGTCCACAGAGCACCCAGCCCTGGGGAAAAGTCGGGGTCAGCTGCAGTCAAACACATCTCGTTTCTCCACAGAGAGAATAAAACCTCCTGCACCTGTGGCCAAACCCCACCCCACTCCTCTTAAAGAGACTTTCAGGGGATGCAGGCTGTTTCAGGGAGAGAAAAGAAAATCAGCTCTCTTCTCCTAGTGCCAAAAATACAAAATCGAGGTCTTTTGGCTAGCCTTCTGTTAGGAAAAAAGGAATATGCTTGCATGACATATGCAAAGGCTTGGACATGTGTGTACATCTGGAATTGTGGTCTCTGTACGCTCACAGTACATGTGGAGAAATGCAAATAAAATTGGGGATTGAAGAAAAATTATAAGCATGGTCAAAGAGGTCGGTATGGCATAATGATGAACGCCTGGTCTTAATCCAGTAAAGCACTATTCAAGTCCTTAGTTTCCAGTCACTGAACAGACTCAGAAGAGTCACTGGAGCTACTTAAAGGCTCAAATTTAGGCACGTACTTAAAATCTCTGCTGAACAAGGGCCAAAATGTTCAGTACCATCTGCAGATACCCAAGCTGCCTTGGGCAAAATGTTTCCCTTAATATAATCCAAGGTTTTGTTTGTTTGTTTTTAAGTTGTCTAACTGTTCGGCTTGGAGGAAAATGTCCTTTAAATTAAGGAAATTAGCAACAAATATGAATGTTATTAAAAATATGGTAAATATTAAAAATATGGTAAGAGCTATGGGAAAGGACAAATTGCAAAGAAACGGGTCCTGTAATGATACTGCAGTAAAGTGCTGCACATCCCCTCTCTGCTGCCCCATCATCTAACCGTGGCTTATACCTCTCATCAGTCTGTATTAGAGACAGCTGTGAAAGGATTTACATGGTGACACCTTTATCACTGAAAATCTCGGCAGCTTTAAATAAAACAATTAACTGCAGCAGTGAAAGTTTAAAAATAGCCCAAGAGTAAATTCTCTAAAATCTTAAGAGCTGACATCTGAAATTCCAGGGTGCTGAATTTAATTCTTCAGCTGTGCAGACTAGCAAGAACATATGCAATAGTAAGGAACGAAAAAGTGTGGATGGGTTTTTTGCTTCCTATCTCATTCCAACCTGATAAGAGTGAATTTCAGCAACAGCCTAGCTGTCAAGGTTATATCTGCACCATCGTTTTGCAAATCCAAACTCACACCCACACAGCACCACTATGGGTTTGGGACTCCATTTCAACTCATCAAGGAAGCCAAGTCCCACAGTAACCACTTACTAATGTGGTTGATGAGCGTTAAATAATGAACTACTGCAGCAAAGAGGCAGATTGCAAGTTCTTTGTTCGTGCCTCAGCTTTTTTCATTATTACTATTTTTCTCTGGAAAAGGCATGAGCAAAACCAAAGCTTTTTTTTTTCCTAAACAAATTAACCCACTGTTTTTGCGTATGCTCCGTCTTTGCATATTTTCAGTAGTTTTCACAAGCTGTTTACATTAGCTCTGACTATGGCTTCTTGTCGTTGCCTCTACACATAATGACAGCCATACTGAGCGGCTATTATGGTTATCTCACTTTCTGGAGAGGATGGGGATGTAATGATATGTTGCAATATGTGCAATGGGGTATTGCAGCTAAATACTCTTTGGTGTGATTGATGAACTATTTTGCAGTATGCCTGGTACGACCGTTCAAGGCGAGAGGTACTTCTCCTTCTGTGCTTCCTACATTTCTTGCTCCCAAGGTGAACTTGGAGGAGGAGCTAAAAGCTAAGGCTGGATGGGGGGGGGGGGGAGAATGCGGGGGGAAAAA
>NW_009696076.1:73748-89989 GCF_000703405.1 Apaloderma vittatum
ATAGTGATGGAGGAATCAACCAAGACCCAGCAGAGAAAGGAACCTGTTGCTTAGTCCCTGTATCCAGCAGACAAGCATCTTTGAATCACTGTAAAAACAAGCCTGTGCATTAGCAGACCCGATGCACAGATGCAGCAGCTAAAGTCAAGACACGAAATGAAGTGACTGAATATAACCATCAACAAAGATTTCTGAATACTTGATAAAACCTGAATCCATTATGGGATTCTTCAAATAGCCCAAGGACAGGCCCAGATGCCGATAACCGGAGAGTGCTGCTCATGGCCATGGCAACAGCTCTGCGGTCTTCAACAAAGCCACTCATCTTTTCTGCCTTGGTTTCTTATTTCTGAAAGAGAGAAAATCCTCGCTTACGCAAACAGGTTGAAAAGATCAGATCCTGTAGAGAAAAATGTGAAAGCAAAGACCACAGGGATCTAACTTAAAATTTGTATTTAATGAAAAGCAGGGAACAGTAGTGTCACAAATACCTGCTAATGTATCCCACATCAATGCCTCATGGGGATGCTGAACGACTGCAAAACAGTTTAGAACATCATACGCGAGGTCAGACCAAAGGTCTGTTACCCCAGTACCCTCTCAGTTTGACTCATTCCAGATTTTTGCTGTCCTTCATTCTTCATGACTTCTCCCTTTTTCCTGCTTGGTAGCTAAATGGTGGCTTTCTTTTCTAAGAACATATTAAACAAACCTGACCAGGATTTGTACCAATGGTAAGTAATCATCCATGCACACAAACAGAATTTTTTAAGACATAAGTGCCAAGCACAAACACCGCTCCTGTAATGATGGCACCAGGTCCCTGACCTGACTTTAACCTATACAACAAAATATCAGCCAGAAAAGTAACATCCTCAGATTCTTCGTATATCTAAAGAAAACCAGAAATATTACCAATGAAATTTGAGACTTGTGAAATGTCATGCTGATACTTCCCAAGCAGTCTCGCTGCTGCCAACAGCTTCTGAGATTCTCAGTTTTTATGTTGTGTGGGAAATGAAAAATTGCTTCCATTTCTTTCATGCAACTGGGACTACATTTGATGGAAATTCATCACTTCTAAATCACATGGCATTTTATGATTTAGTGGGTTTTTATGATTTAGTGGGGCTTTTTTTTTCCACTCGCATTACTATTCCCAAAGCATCCTGGAAAACAGCAAAATCTCAAGGGCAGTGTTTTTAGCTGAACTGGGCAATGGAAGTCCTTGATACTTGGCTGCAAAGTGTCAATCGCCTGAAAATTCCAACCTCACTTATGATGGTTCTCCCTGAGTAACTAACAAGGCTGGGCTGGCAAAATGAAATTCTTCAGAAATACGCCAAAGAACTTCGAACCACAAAGCACCAAATTCCTTCTCAGTCTGGATTTGAATGCATAAATAAATAAGGTTCTTGCATTTATTCCTGCTAGAAGATTGTATTATTCCATCCTGCAGTTATGGAAAAATGCAGAGCACAGGCAAGATTTAGTGTCTGAGTTTTTGCTGCAAGACTTATGTCAGTAGAAAGGCATTTGTGCTCTTGGGAATCAAAGTGAGATTCACCCATTTGTGGCAGGTGTTTTAAGCACTCAGCCTAACAATCTGCCCACGCATGGCACTACAGCAATTCAACGACTAAATTAAATCTCTGAATATTAAATTAATGATGGAAATCTAAAATATTAATATATTCTAATTGAATATTCTCCGATAAATTATCTAGGCATTCTCAGCAATTTGATTTTACTTTCATTTCTTAAGGAACTTTCAGCTGCATAAATACAGCTATTAAAGCAATTCAAAAAGGGAACATTTTCTGCTCAGACAAGAGAACTCTAAACACAAAGAATCTAAAAATTTCTTTCATATGATTGATTAAATCATAGAGCCCAAGACAGCTGAATCATTAAATGACTGCTTTCCTTCAGTCCCTCTGGCTTCAGCAAGGACAATATAAATTCCCCATGGGTCTGAATACAAGGAAATACAATATGTATAATTACAGTATAGGCTTGAATGCTGTTGTAAGAGAATCTCAAATGGAGCATTTACGCTGTAGCTGCACTTTTCAATCCATAACGCTGTATGTGCGTGTGAATGTAACGCCCATCAAGAACTGGGCATCTGCTTTCTTTGACCTAGATTCCCAAATCGTACATGCTGGTGTAGCCCCACCAGCTTTGGCAGAGATGCATGAATTTACATCAGGATCTGGCCTTCTATTTCTGTGAAATGCCGGAGGTTAAGAACGATGACTCCGCGTGCCAGGGAGAACGCAAACAAAGGAATGTGGTTTGAGGAATATATATAGTGTGGTGTATGTTTAGGAACCTGCTTTAAACTACATCATTATAAGAAATTTCAAATGGACGTGTCAAGAAAGTAGCAACGTGTCGGATTTCCCTTTCTGCACCCATTCCAAGTGTGCCAAGTCCTGGTTTGGTAACACACACACAGAGTATGGATCAACACCAGAGCCAAGACTGTGGCAACATGAATGCTTAACAAAAATAGTCCTACTAATCACAGAATGTCAGGGGTTGGAAGGGACCTCAAAAGATCATCTAGTCCAACCCCCTGCCAGAGCAGGACCACCCAGACTAGGTCCCGCAGGAACGCATCCAGGCAGGTTGTGAATGTCTCTAGAGAAGGAGACTCCACAACCTCCCTGGTTTGTGGTGTGAAACCACAGTCAGGAGCCAAGAGCTTTTGTGATCTACACCCTTTGAAAAGCTTTCCAAGAAAGGATGTGCCTCTGCAGAGCAACACAGCATCACCACATCCTGTTTCCTCTTCACCCTCTGGGCTTGCTCCTTCTTATCTCTGTCTGACTGTCACAATAAAGACTTAATTTCTGGATTTCAGCTGGTGATGCTGGGGTACCAAAGATGAGATATACTAAGTGCCAGAACTAGTAACTAGATTTTTTTTTTTGTTTGTGGTTGGTAAGGCAAAAGAAATACCTGTCCCTGTGAGGATCAAGGAAGATCTAGGTCTATTTGTAATCAAGGCTGTCTGTGTTTCTCTCAGGAAAAGTAAGGTCTGATGTCCTTTGGGAAGTATTCGCAAGGCCTTTTCTCAACAAACCTTCTCTCACCACAGACAGATGCCATCTGTCTTGCAGCTGGGAGTTAATGGATTCTGAACTGCCAATTTCACAGCAGCAAGCAACGCGCTTGATAGAGGAGGCATGAGGGATTTCCCACAATAAAACTATTTAAAACAGTGCAAAGGTGCTTGCTGAAATAGCCATGATGAGCAAAGGAAACGGCAGTATTGAGGGCTGATGGTCCAAGCCCGTGGGGATTGCGCAGATCAGTATACCTCATATGTATCTCCAACGCTGCAATTTGAGATTTTTGGAGACCTGTCACACTACACCTATTTCCTGCACCAGGATGGGCTACAGCACAAAAAACAGGCTGTGGAGCATCTAAGTGTGCTATCAACCTTTTTCATATTAAGTATCTGATTGCATCGCATAGTTTAACACGTGCTAAACCCAGCCCTGAGCCCACCGCAGGGTTTTCTAGCGCGCTAAGAAGAGCTCTCTACGCCATTAACACGCACCATGCCGCAGGAAACACAACCAATCAGGGACAGCTCTGCTAAGAAGCAACGCAAGAGTCTTCGGGTATATTACATTCTGCCAACTTTCCAAACCACTTCAGGACTTTCTGATTAAATTTACATAAAATGCATCCTTCCTTCTTATTCCCTGTTACACACATTAGATCATTTCTAGTATCCTTGTGTCTGAGATTACCAGTGCTTGGATATGAGAGTACATGCTGTGCCTGTAGCACGCAATCAAAGCAGTTTGTAAGAGCACCAAGATCCTGCCTTGGTCAGCCTCAGTGGATTTTCACGACGGGGTGAAAATGGGAATGAACAAGTTGCTTATTGTAACATACCAAATTTCCCAGTTCCAAGTTTAATGAAGACAAGAAGGAAAAATGAGGGTCTATGCAGATCGAGTTAGAGACAGGTGGCTCCTAAGAGCTCTAGAAAGATCCTGGAGGTAAAGCTGGAAGTCTGGAGCATTCCTAAAGGTGATTACGGTTGCAAAGGTTGATAGAGGAGCCCGTCATCTAGGCATGCCATAATCAAAGGCTAGTCCTGCACCAGACTGTCTGTCTTTTAAATGAACAATTTTCACCAGACTGCCAGTCTTTTAACCGAACAATTTTCATGTAGCCCAGGGAGATGGGCCAAGACTCGAAAACTGACTCAAGATTCTCGTTAGGAGAAGCTAGAGATTTGTGTGTGGATCCAAAACAGAGATACTTTTGGAAGTTCTAAAGAGGGTGAAATATAAGATTAGCTAATAGATAATTAGATAATAGATAATTAAGGATTAGCTACAGATGTAGCTAAAAAGGATGAGTCAGTGAGAAAAGAGATGGTACTCAGCAAGGACACAACTATTTAATGTGTTATCTTAGTTGATCAGTGAGCCTGCATGAGTCATTTGCTTGGAGAAGGAGGAGGATTTCATATTAGTTTTGTATTTTTAATAGGCATTTTTATGGACCTTGTTGTTATAATAATGAGAGGACCTGACAATTAGCAATGAAATTATCCTCACTACAGTGAAATATTTCACAGCATGTAAAATATTATTTCTAATACAATGGTGGAAGTGAAGCACAAGGAAATTAAACTCAAGATTTTCATAAATGTTTGCCAAATAAATAAGCATATATCAATACAATTTGATAACTGTTTTTCCAGCTCAAAGGCAAAACCAAAAATTGCAAAACATTTTTCATACCAATAAAAATTATTTTTAACTTATACATGTCAGGTGTTTATTTAAGCTCTCTGAAGAATAAGCACATCTTTTCAGCAGCCAAAACTAATCAGGAATTCCTATTATTATTTTTTTTAATATTATTTTTCTTAAATACATTTCCTAGTTAGTGTGGCTGCCGCATATGAACAGACACGGATGTTCCTTTGAAAGAAAAAACCCTGTAATTAACAGAGAATTTTTTTGGCAGGGATCATGTTGTGACGTCTTTCTTTTTTCTTTTTTTTTCTAAAAACTTTTTCATTTAATGTATTTTATCAAAATGAAATGGTTTAATGAGCAGAGAATTATAGTTGATCCCAGCTGAACCAGATGGGGCTGCGTCTCGAGGTACGTGGCTCCCATCAAGCTGCATTCACCTTTGCTAAGATTTAAACTTCATTCAGGCACAGCCTTGCTAAAAATACTGACAAGTAACTAATCAGCTTCCATAAAATGGAATTTTTACCTTCACAATAGGAAGCAGGAGTAGGAGGGAACCTGAAAGATTTGCCTATGCATTTCAAATTAGTCCTACTTGCAAAAACGCAAACAGCAAGTGGTACTATGAAAATGGAGTTCTGGTAGGGCTTTTCGGTTTTGCAATATTCAGATTTTTATGCCATCCCTTCCTCTCCTTGGAGGTAACCAGAACCAAAGATGACATAATGGAGGGACTGGTTTCCATTAGTTACACCTATAAAATGTAAGCTCAAGCAGGGCTCTCTGGACCTAAAAAAGTTCCGTGCCCAGGAACTAGCGTTAGGTTTGAACGCGTTACATAAAGTAGCAGAGAAAACTGTGCCAGCCTTCCTTCCGTACAAACGGGATCCGAGCTGTAACTTCACATGTGCACATCCAGCTCCAGTCTGTGAGCAGATGGACACAAAAATATCCAGTGCCCACCGAGAAAAACCAAGGGAAATCAGATCAAAACTGTTACCTAGATCTAGAAGACAGCAGAATGCTTCAGGGCCATCTGAAGATTATGTGGATGGAAATAATCAGATAGTGCTGATTTTTGAAGATGTTGATTTGTCCTATTCTGGATAACTAAAGAGCAAAGCCCAATAGGAGAAGCTGAAACTCGCAGGAATCACCCAGGCTTCACGTTCAGGGGCCAGAAAACGGGCCAGACGCCGCAGACGAACAGAAACTCAACCCAGGCTTGAAACATCTGGGGTCTCACGCTTAACCAAACTGCGCGCTTTGCATCATCTTCCCTGTCATGATGATGCTTTCTGTATGTCAGGTGAAAACAAAAGCAGCCCTTTGTAAGCCATTTCTTTCTTTCTTTCTCACCCCATTTTTAAATTAATTTTCAGTGTTTCCTCTGGCGTTTGTATTTAAAATCTGCAATGGAATCTATCACTGAAAATCCAGAAGCTCTGTGTTTCCATCAGCAAGGTTATCTTTCCAAGGTAGCTTAAGTGATAAATATAAATTCTTCTGTAAATATATAAAATATTTGATTTGTCACTTTCATTAATACTGGATTTTAGCATTTTTGAGCCCTTCTGTTTCATCTCCAGACTATGGGGGAGAGAGTTATCACAGAGATTTCAGTTCTTCTAAACGAACAAAATTGCCATGTAAGCTCGTGCCAAGTTGCCCTCTCACCGTCTAGTCAAAGCTCAAAAGAAATCAGCAGGGAGTGGGATGGGGCATAAGCTCATTTTGCAAGCACTGCATTTATTTTTTACAGGCATTAATCTGAATTATTAACCTGATTTAGGAAGGTATATTTGACACATCAGGTGATTCTCCTCTTTGGACATTTCTTCAGCTTAGTACCACACCCAGCACTGCTGGCCACACAAAGACTCCTTGGCTTCTCCAGGACAAACATAAAAACGTTTGCCACCTGCTACTTTTTTTACTCCTTGTCACACTTCCCTAATTGCACAATTTCACTTGACACCAACGTTTCAAGTTTACGCAATACTTAGTGAATTGGGAACGTGCACCTTCAGTCATCACGAGTCACTGACCAGTTCACCTGAACTTCCAAGCTCCTTCCCTCCTCCCAGACACGGGCTGTGCAGAAGAGCATCATCTACTCAGTGTGAAACAGGTAATGATGACGACTCGCTTGAACCCAGGCACTCTTTCAAGATGACTCGGTGAACTTCTTGAGAAGGGACGTCAATGACACACTGCTGTCGCTCAGAGTAAGTTCTGAAATTTTATAACTGTCACCATTTTCTTCCAAGGGAAGAGCTGAAAAAGTCTACCAGGGAGTTCTTTTTTTTTTTTACAGCTAATCTTTCTAACACTCCAAAAACTGAAACCAGCACCCGCAAGAGGAATTGCACCGTGTATTTGTATTTTGCTAACGCTTATCAACAGCAATAATTTATCCACCAAATGTGTCTGCCAAAGGCCTCTTTTTCTCTTCCTGTCACCCAATAATCATCACAGAAAACCACATGGGTAAAAACTCGAATCTCAGAGATCAGCCTTGGAAAGAGAGAAACTAGCAACACCGAGGGGCTGCGGGATCCATCTGCAGCGGCGGCAGGCCCCGTGAGCACCGCCACGCATCTGCGCTCCTGCTCCCCAGGCGAGGGAAGGGAAGGACGCGGCACCCCCTGGTCGCCGGGTGTCACCAGGCCCCGCTTTACACCTGCAGTCGTCTGGATGAGAGCCTGGGCAAAGGGCCATCCCGGCAGTGCTGCCGGCGTCCCTCCAGGGACGGGCTGGAAGGAGGCACTTAGGCTGCTCTTCAGCTTGGGGAGGGAAATCTGGGGCAAGTCACTTCAGGAAAGCGGCATTCCGGCAGCGTGCAAAAGGCAACTTTTCTTGCATGAGGGAAGATGAGCAGAGAGCCCGTGCTTCAAGCCAGACCTCATGTGCCACCAGCCTGGATGACACTAACTACTTCACTAAACGCAGGCAAGATTGCCATTATTGTTATCATTTCTGCTTCTGTTTCTGAACTTACCCGAACCAGCTGCTGTGGGAAGGGTCCTCGGGAGTTTTCTGGCACGTTGATGGGTGGGATGACCCAGTCCCGCTTCTGACGCCGCAGCCCGTTGGCGCTCTGGTGCTGGCGCCACGGGAGCAACGTGTCGCTCTGCGGCTGCGCCAGTTCCCCGGGCATGGTCCTCCTTCCCTTTGGCTGTTTGGGAAATAAAAAAGCAAAGCCAGTTAGCAAATCCCTCGCTTCTGAGGACTTCTCCCAACAGCAGCGCTTCCCTGTGTGCAAACGGTCACATGCAACTCTGAAAATTATTGTTATTAACATGATACATTACTTCATCACAAAGACACAATATGCTTTACTGGCAATCCTGCTGCCACTTCATTTTCACAAATATATGGAGCTGTCACTCTCAAATCAAGATGCCTCCCAGAATATATCGTCTTCATTACACCAGCTGCAGGGAGACTTAGCAGCACATTGGAGTAAACAGATTTCTGCGATTTTCTAATAAATGCAACCTACCAGAACACAAAAAAGGGAGAAAATACCTTTACAGCCTATGGTATGTGTCCAGTTTTACCCTATGGAGTTATAAGCAGGGTTAGACTAACCTGCAGCCTATGGTTCTGCGGATGCATCCTGCCAAACCAACCAAACCACAGCCAGAGGGAGAGTCAGCTACATCACTGCAAAGAAAGATGACTAACAAAGGCAAGTTGTGTTTTTTTTACCATATGGTGACCTGCACTCCCACCGCAAAATGTTTAAACTTTCATCAGAGAGACTGCAAGCCACATTCTCTTCATTTGAGGTAAGATCCAGTGGGAGTACTGTTCTCTGAATTTTATAATTTTCAGCTGTTTTTCCACACAAAACCCCCCAAACAACCAACCAACAAACACCCAAAAAAAACATGTCCCAAAACCTAAGAACACTGTGGGAAAAATAATCAACGCATTTTCTGAGGCTCCTGAAATTTTAAGCCATGCTCACTTCTTGTCTTACTCCAAACGTACAACCTCAAAAATCCTACAAACATGTGCAAGCTGTTATCTGCAGGCACCGATTTCAGCGGGAATCACTGCTTGGGGGTTTATAGTTTGATGTAAACCCATCTATCAGCACGTTGCAACTCTTGATCTGGACGTGCAATGAAGCAGGCGGTCACCTCAAAACTATACAGCGTATGAAAACTAAACAATATATGGAACTGAGTGGCGGCTCCAAAGCTGGGTAGACCTTCTGGATGCTGAGAGCATCTCACAGCTTGACCGTGGCTCTGGTCTGTGTTACTTGTCGGGGACAGACACCCACCGGCTGCATTTGTGCAAAAATTCAGCTATTTTCACTCCAAGCAAGATCACTACACCACTGTTCAATATTTAGATGTCGTTCTAAAAATACTCATTTAAGTGTGTAACAAACAAAGAAACCGCATCATGAGGTGGCAGGGGGGAGACTTTCTCGGGATATTGGAGCTCATCCTTCCCATGGGACACAATATGCTACATCCCACAGAGTTTCCATCTAAAAAGGTCTCTTGTTTTGAACACTGATGGAAACAATGTTATCTGAAGAAGATACCCAGAAATTAATGTCAACATGCAATAGGACTGCTAGACAAGAGTTACAGAAAAGTGGATATCCCTCTTTTTTTTTTTTTTTAATTGGTTTGTGATTCCCAAATGCGGATCCTTTGAGAGCAGGTATTTGGATCAGTTTATATAATTGGCAAGTGAGCATGGGGACAGATTATGAAAGGATGGTCAAATAATTTGTGCTCTGCTGAGTTTACACAGTGGAATGAGTCTGAACTAAAGACAGACTTGAGAATTAACATGAATCCCAAAGCTCCATGTATACTGACATAATTAGTGTCAGCTCAGCAAGGCAGTACCAGCCTTTTTAGTCCTTATGAAATATTTGCTGGCAGGTGACTAGACAGTGACTAGCTTGCTTGTCACTCTTGATGATGTTTTCCTACATTAGAATAAAACATCAACATGACTCTGAATTTGGTATGTAGAATTTCAAAAGCGTCTTGCAACAATTTTTTTTATTTTAAACAACAGCTCTTTTTTATCTTCATTTGTTGACGATGCATTCTCATGACCTTAATTTCTCTGGTGTTGTTTAAATACGTTGTGCATGTTTTCTGCTGTTTAAAAGCTGTGAGACAAATGCAGTAACAAAGTCTGGTGAGTACAAATGCCAGAACTATTCAGATCTCTGACTGCAACATCCAAGGACATCTCTGGAACAACAGCAACTACTAACTGCGAACCCCAGAAAACTCTCCTGTACTTTCAAGTTTGCAAGCATCCAAAGTTCAACTCAGAAGCAGAAAGCGACACCACATTAAACTGATTATAAAATACAGCTTCCAGTTCTGTTTTTAGTGACTAACAGTTTTCACTGAGATAGCAACTGCTCCTTCCCTCGTAGCTCTACTGGCCATATGCTTTCCAGTATCTCAGGCAGATATTTTCAAAAGATAAAACATTCCTTCACCTTTTGTAGTGGCATCAGAACACAATCTGCCCACTGTCCTTCTCACAAACCCATCAAGCACCTCTAGTGCTATTGCTTTCAGGTGGTTTCTCTCCTGTTGCTTTTGTGAGGTGTCATCACTCTCTACCCTACGTCAGAACGCTGACGGGCATTGGCGGTGACAGAGAAGCCAGTCCATGAAACACAGCACCCGTGGAAAATTAAATCCACTGTCCGTTCGGAAAGTTACATCGTGACATTTAGAATTCGCTACTAGACGTTCAAATGCCAAACATGGAACATGTGAGCATGGTCTTCGGCAACACACAGACAATTAAACGAGGATACAAACCAGTCAGATAATTGAGTAATTATGCCTGTCTATTACTTCAGGTCATTGATAAGTTAGAGAAATACAGCTGAGCCAAAAGAGATGAAAACCCTCAAGTTCAAGGAGAAAAAATAGAGAAATAGAGCTGAACCAAAAGAGATGAAAACTGTCAAGTTCAAGGAGAAAAACTGATTACAAAGGGTGGGATGAAGAAAAACAACAGGAGAATAGACCATGCTGGGATGTAAATTTGTTGAGTTTGGATTCAGTAGGATCTAATGCCTTAGTACTCATATAAGGGCAGATTTTTTAGAGCTTGCTCATGAAGCGGTGCAAAGCGTGCCGTGCCAGCTGTATTATTTAAAACCTGCATTCTGCAAATCTAGGATCAACACGCTGCTCTGAGTTGTCCAGTGTCTATTCTAATGGGCTTGTGGCCCACAACTGCAAAGTATGCACACACGACACCAACGAGGGGCAATTACAATGCAGCTGTTGAATCTTCTGCTAATAAAATCCTTCTTTCTTGAAAAGTGGAACTGCAACATTTGTTGTGAGCATCTGTAGGACAGGAGAAGAGTCTCTCAGAGCCCATCCTGCCTGAGCTTGATCTGGAAGTCACACTGTTGAGCTGAGGATAATCTGCAGGACAGCGTGGCAAAATCTCCCCTTGCCAGTCTTTTGGGTTAAAGTCAATTTAAACCATGCTGAAGTCAACTGGAAACCTTTCACTGAGGTGACAGGCCAAGCTCTCTGAAAGCAATGTGAGGCTGAAGGAGGCACAGTCTCATCTGTAAGGATCTTCTCAAAGGCTGCTCCACAGAAGGCGTAGGGCTTCCTTGAAACCCATGTCCGTGACTTCAACGGTATCTTACGGGAGTAATTTCCATTCCCTTTTAAGTCTATCACTGCATTTAATGGTGGTGCATACAACTGGCTGCACTCGGAAGAGAACATGTAGCTAAAGCCCTACAGACTGTCAGACTTTAAAACCAGACTTAGGAAACCTTACTCTAAACCACAGAGGTTTTATGGTGCTCCAGCTAGCTCCATTTACGCACGCCGTGGTGCTGAAAACCCAGGGATTCTCCTTGCCTGCATTTAGTGCTGGTGAAAAAGATGTCAGAATAGCCATTTGGCTAGTCTATAAACTCCTGTCACCATTAGTCCATGGCTTATCAGCCTTTCATTTGTTGGGAGACTTGGACTAAACCGCTACTCACAGAGGAGGTGGGAAACAAATTCACCGAAAGACCAGGACACGTGGGATCCCTACAGCCACTCAAAACCTATCCTGCTTGTGAAAAGAAGGCTGCGAGCCACTGACTTTTCACTAGCCCACAAATAAAACCAGTGAGTGTGAAGAAATACCAGCTTTCACCTTCCGCTACACTTAGCAGTAGCCAGTCTCGCCAGCTGGCACGTCTCCCCTCCCAGCCAACCTGCCTTTGATATCCGTCAGCCTCTGGCTACAGAGACATCTGGAAGTTATTATCCAGCAGAGCGTATCACAAACCCATTTACATAATATAATATCATATTTTGTGTTCCTGCTTAGCTGAACATTTTGGATCACTCTAATGTTTGGGTAAATAAGCCACCATTCTCTGCATATAAATAACGGCCTGTGTTAGGGTACTTCTGCTGGAAATTATTAACTTTACAGGGCTCAGCTCTCAAAACAAAATGCTCTAGATTCAGCACTAACGTATATTATTCTTGCACATGGAATAAAAATTACCTGCAATCAGAGGAGAGGTAATAAGGCTTTTATTTCCCAAGTATCAAAATTATTTACAATTTAACCTATGTTTTATTGATATGCCAATCTTATTATTTTCACAGGTTCTTCAATTTGCACTACACATTTTTCAGAAAATAAATAACACTTGGCTTGCTTTGTTTCTAGTGTCACTCCTATGGTGTAACCGAGGCAGTGTGTTTTTAATATATTTTTATCAATATGAGGGGATACAAAGCCACCTTTAGTCCACTGCTCAGATGTATTTCCCTTCGTTTCCTATAACAATCCACATCTTGAAAACTGGTACCATTTTCTACCAAGGAAAAAAATCTATTTAAAAATATTTTATCTGAAGCATTTTTGCCTGTTTCCATGGTAGCTGTGGAAAAGACAGGAGAAAATGATATTTACCAAACAGAAAATAAGACAATGAAAATACAGCTTAGTTCTTTAACAAAGATAACATGAAAATACTGCAAAATAAACATTTGCATGAATTCTGTTCTAAGGAGACAACATTTTGCTGACATCAAGGATGGCAGTGGAGGACGAATAAGCCCTTTTTTCCCAAAATGCACCATTTCCCCAGTTTTTGATCTTTTAGCAGAGAGAGAGAGATTTCATTTTGTGTTCTCATGCACTATAATGAAAGGGTTGTAGAACAAACAGCAAATTTATTTATTTTAGGGTAATTGATTCTTTTTTATTCAGGTCATTGCTGAATTTGCCAAAGTTGGAGACAGGAAAAAAAGTTTTAAGAAGATCAGACTTTTTATTTTAGGCTTTTATTTATTACAGTCTTTCTACGTGAAGGTATTCTTTAGAAATTGCATAGGTAAGGAATGCATAATCTGTTTTTCTCCTTACTCATCTTGTTATGACCATCTATATTAGCTCTATTTACTAATAGTTGTAAGCTGTGGTAAATCTAATCAAAGATACCTTTGTGTCACATCCCATTACCGACATGGCACAAATTGCTATTCATGACTGATTTGTGTCAAAGTGCTTTGAAAACCAGTGTTTTAGCAGCAAGATGTTCCAACGCGCACGGTTCTTCAGCAGGGGCATTAAATTAATGTGTTTGCAGAGAAGCCACTAATTGACAATGAGACGTGATTTTTGGCAGTAGACTTCCACTTTAAAGATAATGAGCAGTGTTCAGACACAGAGGAGAACCCCCCTCTGCTCCTAAAACTATACTAATAATTTCTGGTGTAAACAGGAATAGAGGGAACCAATCCTGACAGGCTATTTCAAGTGCCAAAACAAGCTGCTTGATCATCACGACTTACAAAAGCAAACAGTGGAATCTCAGCGTTTGCGACCTTTATCAAATCTGGCTATATACAGTCAGGAATGTTATGTTTGGTTGGGAACTCATTAAACAAAATTACCTCTCCATTTATAGAAACTATACAAGTACAGTATAAAACATTTTAATTAAATCACTTAGTTAGGCGAAAAATTCACTACTTTTTTTTTTTTTTTATCAGCTAGCAGTGGGGCTGCGTAGAGCAGTTCACGTTAGAGTCAATTAGTAAGAAAAACTGCCAGATTTGGCAAGTACATGAGCTTCCAGAACACATGGGCTGACAGGGAAGAAAAAGTTTGACTACAACCAGACAGAGTTACTGGCCCCCGAGGAGGAGAATGAGGCACGTAAAACGCGCACCCATGCACCAGCCAAAGGAGTCTGTGTCAAAGCTGAGCAACCGCCTGCACGTGCACTGCTCCTCGATAGCTGAAAAATGAGGCGTGCATGTAAATTTAACGTTGTTAGGTATCTGAATGGCTTTACAGGCTTTGAAAAAACATGTATCTGTTATAACTAATAAAATGTGATCGGCGTGACTGAAGAATCAAAACGTTCCTTAGTGTTGCAGGGCTGCGAAGCAAGAAAAAAGCTGAAGAATAATACGTAAAATCAGGGAATTTTTAAATAGGGAGAACACAACAGTTTGGCTTGTACATCAGATGGGAAAAGATTCTTTTTTTTTTTTTTTTTTACACAAGCTGCAGCAGGGCCCTTAGTGGGCAACTGTAATTAAATGCTAATTTAAGTCTGGACTCCAGAGAGAAGAGACACCCACTAGCTCTGGGCATAACCCACAGTGTTGCCACAGAAGACTCTTGTTTTAGAAACCAAACACAATTTATTCTCTTTGATCAGAAAACCTAACAAGGTTAGTGGCTCACATAAGGACCTTGCAGACAGACTGCAGCTAACACGTAAGCTTGCACCTTGAGCCAGAACGGGGCCTTTCAGGTGGCTGCTGACCAGGTGACCTCCGCTGGGACAGAAGACCTTGATTTTTCAGTGCAATTTAATCAAAATCCTGGAATCACCCCAACTCAGCCAAACCTTCTCTTTGCCTAAACATTTGGTAAAGTATCACCATTGTAAGTTGAAATCTGGTAAGTCACCAGAGGACTTCAATATGCTTTGCTTCTGTGCCAGCAGAATAAGGACAACCTGCAGGCAACACACGCTCACGTTCATTACTGAGCAGACATCAAATGCGAAAGGTACCTCTAAGGTGAGGGAAGTTTCGGCTGGGGTGGAGAGGCAGAGCTCTATTGAAACTTATTCTGTGGTACCACACCGCACTGATGATTAGAGCGATCTCCTGGACTGCGCAATGCTTTCCGGATTTCAAATAATGCTCTTTCTCTTCCACTTTCTGGAAGAATCACGTACCAAAGCAGGTACATAAGAAATCCATCGCCTTTGGTGGAGTCTTTCATGGTTCCCACAGGTTTGAGGCACCTGTGATACTCTTCTTGTCATTGTCAGGCCCTGAATATTGCAAGAGCCTTCAGTGAACAGAAGGTGCCATCACCCACAAAGCACAGCTCTCTATGCACTTTTCTTTCTTGTTTTAAGGCTCGAACATCTTATATCCCAACATGAAAAGTTCTGATGAGGCTGTCTCCTTGTAAAGCTCCCCACATCAACTTGACCTTTTCACATTCCCTTTGTAAGATCTAATCTTGCAGTGCTTCTTAGGTAGGATTGTTTAAGAAACATCTAAATTGCTGTTGTACTCTACCTTCTAGTGTTTACAAAAAGACACTTCTACCTTCAGGTTAATGTCATTCTCATAATTGGAAGAAGCCATACACAATGCCTTCAAAACTACAAGTACTTCTCAAGTGCATGACTATTAAATTACAGAAGACTACGTACCTGTTACCTGTTTGGATACCTACAGGACAGGAATAAAAGTGGTAGATCTTGTCATATACTACACAGGCGAAACCGCTAGTGCAGCGTGATGCTACCTCTCTCATTCTGCACATATCTTGTTGATAAAAATGTATGAAATATCTGGGCTAACAAGTTGAGTTCTTCCACCCAGTTAAAACTTCCAACAAATAATTTTAAACATGGTTCCAAAACACATTTCTTCTGCTTCTAGAACTCAGCCTACTACAACCGTGCCCCACCACAGAAAGAAGCAGGAGCAAATCTAGCCCTTAACAAGCCTGTGAAAAAATCTAATCTCATTTTATTTTTCTAAAGCCGTGAGGTTCAAAAGACACATGAATTATAATAATCATAATGAATTAAATGTAACAATATTCCTCTCTTCGTAATGTTTGCAAGTAAAAAGATCACAAGAGATTTAAGAGATCACAAGCACCACTGCTACTTTAGCACAAAGCAAAGTAATTCATTCTGGTCCTTCTCCCCAGTGCCAGCGTGCGAGCTTGCCCTTTCAAGTTATCCTTTGGTTATTTCAAGAGGCTCTTGAGAAAAGGCTGCTCTTCTTTTATTCCCCAATTCTGGAGCGCACCTAAGCAAATGCTCAAATTCGAACACGCAAACACGTTCAATTTATCTCCATCTGCACGGTGAAACTCAAGTGTGCGTTTAAACGCTTTGCTGGACGGAGACAGTGTTGGAGAAATCACACTCCTCAGTGGCAGCAGCGGCCGCTCGCCCAGCCC
>NW_009696077.1:0-4390 GCF_000703405.1 Apaloderma vittatum
TCATGTGGGACAGTGTCAAAAGCTTTGCTCAGGTCTGAGTTACTGATTCAGTCCAATTATCTTTCTCGGTGCTGTGCTCCTGACATGTCCCGTGTTAGAATCTGGAAGATCCTAGTATGTGCCCTATGTGCCTCTGAATAATTAAAGTAGCTGCTGCTATGCTGGCATTACCTTAAGTGTTGCACAAAAATGTACTTTAGTATGGAAAGTAGTAACTGAATGGTTGGTCGGTAACGTATTTCTCCCGCTGCATTGTTTGTTTTAAATGGCATTTGGTAAATTGCCTACTGCAAGTGCTGTGCTGTATTATCTGAGATGCAATAGAGAATATTGTGCCCAAGGAAAAAAAAAAAAAACACATCAGGAAATTCTGTCGGTGAACAGGAATTGTAATAAAAAATTCAATGTAAGTATAATAAAATACTTGCGGAGTGCACGTGCCACGTACAGAACTCATTCTGTCATTTTAACCTCTAGGTAGCTCTTTACTTCTTTTTCATATTCCCTTATTGTCCCCAGTTCATTAGCAATTCAGCAGAATTTCTGCAGCACCTCTGGTGCCCTATCTGTCCTTCAAGGATTTCAAAAGTCTCTGCTTTTTTCTTGAGTGCTTGCTTAGTCCTTCAGCAATTTGTCCCCAGAGCACCCAAAAACTCCACCAGCTCATCTGTTAACATCCAACACTGTCAAGATCCTTCACCTTCTTCAGAATCTCTCCCTCCTTAGAAGACACTGCTATGACAAGAAGAATCTGTGGTTAATGTCATATTAACCTGAAAGAAGCATATTAAGGCATCCAGGCAAGAAAAGATGCAGACCTACAGTGTTGGAAGGGTGGCAGCTTGGTAGCAGCTCTTGATCACGGGCAGCCAAAACTAGCAGAAGTGGCTGGCACTTGGTGACGTTGCCTCATGTTTGCAGTTCAGGATAGGCTACGAAAGGATCATGGCCAAGAATTGCAGCTCTTCATATCTTGTTTGAAGAGAGGGAGTGGTCGAACTTCATGCTTTACAACATAGTATGTCAGCCATACTTTGTAAATACAAATATAAGCTTCAATTTTTTAGGCTTTTCTTCTTCTGTGTTACCCAGTCTATAATTCATGTGAATGTTGAATATGGTTATCCTCGTAACAGTATTGATTTATTTTCTGAAGGACTGATTGATTTTCTGAAGGATTTTATATAGAGTTCTGGGAACTGTGTTAGTAATTTTACTGCTGCTTGGTTTTATTTGTTAAGCATACTATGAAAAATGTTATTTTAAGATCTCAGTAAAAAAAGCCACCTACTATGACGAGTTATGTTAAGAGATGGTTTACCCATTTTTCCAAGTTTAAAGGATTTTTCTTTTGGTTAGAACATGCAAAGTACTTTTGTTTGTCCAGAGCAGCATGTCTGTCTTCAAGAGCTTGACATTCAAATCACAAATATTTCAGTGAACTGAACCGTCAGTCAAATTTTATTCTTCTTATTTTCTTGATTGCATAGTGAAACTTTGAGAGTTTATTTATTGTAGAAATTCTGTGACTTGTAAAATGTATTGATAGATCCATAGGTAGGTGGAACTTCCTGATGGGTTGAGGATCATGTTGATTTAAACCAAGGTTGGATTAGTAGTGCAGATGTCCTGCAGATTTTCTGCATATATGCATTTCCAGGTGTTAGATGAAGCAGAGTGTTATTCATTTATAATCTTTTCCAAGACTTACACAGATCACATTTGACATCCCTAATCTGCCTGGAAATGGTCTAGATTTTTCTATCCTTTTCCACCTTCCCCTCATTTTTCTGTATCTGTGCTCCATATGCTGCAGAGCTCAGGTGTTTTTCCTAATTGTTTACAAATGAAGAAGTCACCATTTGTCTGATATCTCTGGTGGTGAACAGTGGGATAAGTAGCAACACTGAAAGTTGAACTTAGTGCACAAGGAGATGTTAAAGGGTGTGTGATGGAGGTGTCAAAACCGGGAGTGTGCCTGGGGGGAGCGTGTTGGGTGATTAGGGCTCTGTGGGGATAGAGAAAGGCTTCTTGGCACTGGCAGTGTTGAGTTTGCTTTTCAGGTACGGTAGAGGCAATAATTAACTACAAGTCTCTAATTCAAATATATGATGTAGTATTTAAATCCAATTTGCACAGGAATCATTGTATTAAGCATAACTGTGAACATACATTATACCTTCGTTTTACTGTTGTCCTTGGAAACAAAGTGTCTGCAGTAAGTTGATGTACTAAGATATACTAACACCAGATTGCACAGTACATGTGTTCCAAGAGCTTTAATAGATTGTAATCCTTTAGATTTTTATGGGACCTTTCCTCCTAGATATCAAAGCAGTGAACAAATATGTGCCTTTTGTCACTTCTTTGAAGTCGTTAGCAAATACAGGTGATATAGTATCTACAGTGAACAGATGTACAGTAATATTTACACATTTAAGAAATAATTTTATGAGTAGATTTTTTTTTCAAAAATATCTGGAGTTTTGTGGCTTTGGAAAGGTAGCTTTGAGGTTATTCTTGTGACACTTCTGAGCACGTAATTTGTTTCAAGTATTCAGAAAGTGAATACCATATTCTAGTCCTACTTCCACTTTGAATTATGGTTTAAAGTTATCTGCTTTATAGTATTGCTATTTTATTCAATAAGTGTTATCTGAGTTTCTTCTATAAGAATGGTCCTGGATCATTAGTACTGAATGGCTCTACCTTGGATGGAAAGCAAGTTTTCTGTTAGAGAACCCATCACTGTTAGAAAAAATAATGGTAGATAGGATGCTAGTTGTGTGTGGGAGGCAGAGACAGGGCAGCTGATGCTAGAGAAATTTACTAGTTGAAGTAAAGTGAGAAAGGCAAGGAACACTGGTTTTAAGGGAAGAAAAAAAAAAAAAAAAAAGAAGTTTCCCCATGGAAGTGGGCAAGCAGCAGCACGGTTTCTCACCACCTGTTAAAGACCAAATTCAATGAGCAGGAAGAGCTTCCTTACTAAAAACTTAGACCAGAGTTAGGATGCATAGTTCTGAGGTCACATAGAAGGAAACTGAGCCCCAATGTTTCCTTTAAGATTTTTTTTTTTCTTTACAAAGAGTAAAGACCCTCATAAATGAGAAATTACTTTGGCTACAACCAGTTCAACTTGACCCTGAAATCAGAGCTCCTGTATTTCAGCAGAGGGGAAGAACTCTTCTAGAAAAGCCTTCTGGAAAAGTTTTGGAGTAGTGAGGGAGTGGCTTGTAAGATCTGCCCCAGGAGGATGCCAGTCGTGAGGTTTGCATCTGAGATACTCAGAGGTGAGAAAAAAACAGGAGTCGCCTCCTAAAACACAAGGCTTTAGAACATGTGAGATTTAAGACTTAATTTGAGCATACCCTAGTGGAGCAGGTTGAGACTAGTTTGTAGCATTTCCCATAGTAGTAGTATAAAAAGTTCCTCCTAAGAGTGTTCTGTGAATTGAGTGGGTAGAGTGTCCCCCACTGAGCGAGTTGGGTCTGATAGCCTGGAGAAGAAAAGGCTCCCGGGAGACGTTATAGCGGCCTCCCAGTACCTGAAGAGGGCTACAGGAAAGCTGAGGAGGGGCTGTTCACAAGGATGTGTAGAGACAGGACGAGAGACAGTGGTTGTAAACTAGAGCAGAGTAGATTTGGATTAGATAGTAGGAACAACTTTACTATAAGGATGGTGAGATGCTGGAACAGGTTGCCCAGGGAAGCTGTGGAGGCCCCAACCCTGAACTTCTTTAAGGCCAGCCTGGATGGGGCTTTGAGCAACCTGAGGTCTAGGCAGAGGTGTTCCTGCCCATGGTGGGGAGTTGGAACTAGGTGATCTTTAAGGTCCCTTCCAACCCAAACCATTCTATGACTCTATGACCTGCTGCTTTGTTCTTGAGATCCTAGATTTGATGGTTTAAATATCCCTGGAATTTGGCAATCTCTCTTTTTTCATTTTAACTTGTAAGTGACCAGGCTATATGCATGTAGAGTTTTTCATCTTTTTGCAGTTAGTAATAATTCATTTTATACTTATAATATCTTTTTAGAGAATGTATCTGAGGCATATGTGGAGATGGTTTTTTTGGACTAGGAGGTCCTCAGAGGTTGCCCAGATGTGAAGGAATCTCAGGAAAAGGCGTTTTAGGTACAAATATCGTAAAAACTGATGGGAGAAAAGCCCTGTTTTTGCAAGTCATTCTTTTTGTTGTAGGAGAGAGATTTGTAGCCACACAGATGTTTTGTAAGAACCGCCTGGCGACGATGGAGTAGGGAGCTTGGTGCTGAGGGACAAGGTGCTGTTGCTGCGAACTCCTGGGGACTGAAGTGAGCTTGAAAAACAGTCCAAGTGCCGCCCGGGTGCTATTTTCAGCATCCCACCTTCCTCAAAGCTTTCCATTTCC
>NW_009696078.1:0-1940 GCF_000703405.1 Apaloderma vittatum
AAATCCTGGGGATGTCAAGTTATGGGGTCACCACATCATGGGGGAGGGGTCAAGAAATGATGGGGTCAGCAAATTATGGGGTCACCAAACCTTGAGGGGTCACCAAATCTTGGCGTTGTCAAGTTATGGGGTCACCAAGACATGAGGGGGTCAAGAAATTATGAAGTCACCAAATTATGGGGTCATCAAATCTTGGGGTCACCAAATTATGGGGTCACCAGACCTTGAGGGGTCACCAAATCTTGGGGTTGTCAAGTTATGGGGTCACCAAGACATGGGGGGGTCAAGAAATGATGGGGTCACCAAATTATGGGGTCGCTAAACCTTGAGGGGTCACCACATCTTGGGGTTGTCAAGTTATGGGGTCACCAAGACATGGGGGGGTCAAGAAATGATGGGGTCACCAAATTATGGGGTCGCTAAACCTTGAGGGGTCACCACATCTTGGGGTTGTCAAGTTATGGGGTCACCAAGACATGGGGGGTGTCAAGAAATTACAAAGTCACCAAATTATGGGGTTGTCAAATCTTGGGGTCGTCAAATTATGGGGTCACCGAACCAGGGGGTCTCCGTGCCATCGGGGGTCACCTCACCTTGGGGTCACCACGGCGCGGGGTGACCGTTCCGTGGGGTCACCAAACGTTGAGGTGCCCGTTGTGGAGGGCCATGAGGTCAACACGCCATGGGGTACCTGTGCCGGGGGTCAAGGCACCAGGGTCTCCGCACACTATGAGGTCAACGTGCCGTGGTCTTCTCGTGCCGTGAGGTCATGTCATGGGCTCCTCACTCCATGAAGTCAACACCTCATGGTGTCCTCAGGCCATGGGGTCAATGTGTCATTGTCTTGTCATGCCATGAAGTCAACGTGCCGTGTTCTCCTTGTCATGAGGTCAACACGCCATGGTCTCCTCACTCCATGGGGTCAACATGTCATGGTCTCATGCCATGAGGTCAACACGCCATGGCCTACTCACTCCATGGAGTCAATGTGCCATGGTCTTGTCATGCCATGAGGTCAACATGCCGTGTTCTTCTCATGCCATGACATCATTGTGTCATGGTCTCATGCCATGAGGTCAACGTACCATGGTGTCCTCACTCCATGGGGTCAATGTATCATGGTCTTCTCACACCATGAAGTCAACGTGCCGTGTTCTCCTATTCCATGAGGTCAACACACCGTGGTCTCATGCCATGAGGTCAACGTGCCATGGTCTCCTCATGCCATGGGGTCAACATGTCATGTTCTCTTGATGCCATGAGGTCAACGTACCATGGTGTCCTCACTCCATGGGGTCAATGTATCATGGTCTTGTCATGCCATGAAGTCAATGTGCCGTGTTCTCCTCATGCCATGACATCAGCGTGTCATGGTCTCATGCCATGAGGTCAACATGTCATGGTCTTCTCATAGCGTTTCATGGTCTCATGCCATGAGGTCAACATGTCATGGTCTTCTCATGCCATGAGGTCAACGTGCCATGTTCTCCTCATGCCATGAGGTCAACATGTCATGGTCTCTTCACCCCATGAGGTCAACGTGCCATGGTGTCCTCACTCCATGGGGTCAATGTGTCATGGTCTTCTCATGCCATGAAGTCAACGTGCCGTGTTCTCCTCATGCCATGACATCAGCGTGTCATGATCTCCTCATTCCATGAGGTCAACATGTCATGGTCTCTTCACCCCATGAGGTCAACGTGCCATGGTGTCCTCATTCCATGGGATCAATGTGTCATGGTCTTCTCATGCCATGAAGCTAACATGCCGTGTTCTCCTCATGCCATGACATCAGCGTGTCATGGTCTCATGCCATGAGGTCAACATGTCATGGTCTTCTCATGCCATGAGGTCAACGTGCCATGTTCTCCTCATGCCATGAGGTCAACATGTCATGGTCTCCTCACCCCATGAGGTCAACACACCATGGTCTCCTCACT
>NW_009696078.1:1961-2325 GCF_000703405.1 Apaloderma vittatum
CATTCCATGAGGTCAACATGCCGTGTTCTTCTCATGCCATGACATCATTGTGTCATGGTCTCATGCCATGAGGTCAACGTGTCATGGTCTCCTCACACCATGAGGTCAACGTGCCATGGTGTCCTCACTCCATGGGGTCAATGTGTCATGGTCTTCTCATGCCATGAAGTCAACGTGCCATGTTCTCCTCATGCCATGACATCAGCGTGTCATGGTCTCCTCATGCCATGAAATCAACATGTCATGGTCTCCTCACACCATGGGGTCGACATGTCATGGTCTCATGCCATGAGATCAACGTGCCATGTTCTCCTGATGCCATGAAGCCAACACGCCATGTTCTCCTCATGCCATGACATCAGCG